>NC_043007.1:47874509-47902009 GCF_006345805.1 Octopus sinensis | reverse complement strand
AACCATGTGGTTGGTAAGCAAGCTACTTTATTTCAAAAATTTTGCCATAAATGCGTGATACAAAGTAGCTTGCGAGCTGGGCAAAGACATTGATGAAACGATGATATTAATAGGAGAAGACAAAAACGTCCTCCGATTTTTTGCTTCTCTAAAACATTATTCTCTTCTTTTTTCACAGAAAAAGACACGACGAGGTAATGAACCTCTTCAGTTTTACAAATTTTGGACTAATAGTCCATTTAAAAATTGGGGCGTTAAGCCTCTTAAACACAATAACATGCAATAAACATTAAACATTATACAATAAACATTATAACGCTGAGGCTTTTCAACCTGCCCGACATCGCTTGTGCCCGTATACTCCGCCACAAGCGATATTCCTCATCGAGTCCCTGCAGCCTATACCTCACAGACAACGTTATGACTTCCACAGCTATCTGCAGAGGCCATTCGGGATCCTGTGTAAAGGTTAACGGTACTTATGATGCTTTTCTACCACCTCTTCTACCTCTCCGCCACAGAAGAAGACCAATAGTTCATCTTCTTCCGGGTTCTAGGCAGTCAATTCTACTGTTGGCGGCACAATTCTCTTCAGCAGTGTCTTTTCCCCTGCCGGTGGCACAACCCCTACCGGCAAGGTTCCGGGACATTCCGGTGCTATGTCACCGACTGCCGGCAATGTCCCGATTCTCTTCCTCTTCCTCTTTTCTTTTCTCTGAACTGAGGGAGGGTGCGTCTCCTCCGTGACCGGGAGATTCGCCTCCCTTCCCTCATCCCTAGGATCCTTCGGTGAGCACCCATTGTTGCTCACCTTCTTCCTCTTGCGGCCCTTCTTTGAGGAGTCCTCCGTCTCCTAGACCGCCTTCGTTCCTTCTTCTACTGAGGTCTCAATCAACTGTTCCAAGACTTTACTTTGTTCCTGAGGACAGTTTTTCTTTATATGGCCAGGCTCCAGGCATCAATGACACCTGGGTGGGTGGTGACCCTCAAGAATCACCGGGTACTTGCACCCGGCCATTTTCAAAAAATCTGGCATAACCAGATTCATGGCTGATTGGGTCCACAGGGTCAAAACAGCTTTTGACCCAACCCAATTAGCCGCAGGAAGAATTTTTTCATTGAGGAACCTGGCGCCGCTTCCACCCAGACCCCGACGGATAGTATCCTCTATCCACTGGGTTGAATTCCGGGTAACAAACCACAGACCCAAGCCCTCGTCAATTTTTTTTTTTTACTGCTGAGTAAAAAGCAAGCAGCGTTTTAAAACATGAAATTCATCACAATATATTTCAACAATGCTGAAATTTTATTCATCAAAGTAAATACCATTACAATCAACACATTTTTGCCAACAAGTTACAAGTTTGTTTATTCCGATAATATAAAAATATGGGGTTCTGGATCTGATGAACTCTTTGAACGCACTGTCAGCATCGGTTTGATTTTTTAATTCCTTCTCACGCAGGAAACCATCAAGGTGCTTGAAAAAGTAGTGGTCGGTATGAGAAAGGTCTGGGGAATAAGCTGAATGGGAAAAACTTCGTAGCCAAGTTCTCTCAACTTCTGGAACATCATTAATGAAACGTATGGTCGAGCACTGTCATGAAAAATGATTGGCCTTCTTCTGTTGAACAGTCTGGGACGGAGGAATAGAAGCTTTTCGTTCATTTTGGCAATTTCATGGCAATGTTTCTGCAGCAATAATTTTTTTCAGGTTTTAAGAAGTTATAGTGGATGAGTCCAGCAGTACGCCAACAAAAAATCACCATAACTGTCTTTATGAAGAACTCAGGTTTAGGCAAGGTTTTCGGCACTTCATTTTTGTCCAGCCAATGCGAAGAACGTCTTTTATTATTGTACAGAATCCGCTTTTCATTGCATGTTACAATACTGTCGAGTAATGGTCTGGTTACGGAGAAGAAGCGACGAGCAAATTTCATATCTGTGCATTTTCTGATTTTCCTTCAAATCGTGTGGTACACTTTGTCGTGCTTTTTGGATTTTCCGATCGCATGCAAATGGCTGCAGGCAGTTTTCTGGTTAACGTGAAGTTCTTTTGCCAGTTCTCAAGTTGTTTTATGTGGATCTTTCTCAACGACGGTCTTTAAATGATCGTCATCGATGACAGATGGGCATCCGCTACGTTCACGATCTTTAAGGCTCAGGTCTCCACTGCGAAATCGTTTAAACCATTTTCGAACTGATCATTTCCTCTGGTCATTTCCTCACCAAATTTTTCAGCTGCTTTACCTCCTTTTTTGAAGTTGAACAGCAAAATTGCTCGAATATCGCGCTTTGACTGTAAGTTTAGAGGGAATACTTGATAAGTGTAAGCACCTGTATATACCAGATAGTGGCAGAGGTGTTAGAACATATCAAACATAAATTGAAAATGGAACACAAAGGACATCGCGGTACGCGTGTTTCAAGCTTTATAAACAATCTGTTATTACATCAGCATAGGTATATTATTGATATAAAAGATGGTAAACATTGTTAGTCCAAAGATTACATCACAAAATAAAAAGTACACGTAGTATTACCCATTATAATGGGTTTGTCATATCTCTTTGAAAAGGTATATTTGTATAAAGGTTCGTTGGATTTCAAAATCTGCCCATACTGTACCACTATACGGCATAGAGTGAATGTTAAATAGATTGGATTGAGTTTATATTTAATAAGCGTGTATAAGTAATGGTATTAAGTAACAAGTTGAAATGAAGGATGATCAATGAAGGAAATGATTTAAGAAGAAAAGAAATAAATATATCAGTGATAAAAGGGAGTAGCAAATTAACAATAAATGAAATAATTGATATAGAGATATAAGGTTCTGTAGGAATAGAGTTTTGTAAGAATCATTTTTTAAAAATAGAGTTTTACAAGAATCATTAAAAAAAATAATAGTGAAACAGCATTAGAAGTAGTAAAAATACTGACAGAATAAATCGGTGATATTAGAAAGATGTAAAATATCAAAACTATCAAAACCCATCAAATATATTTGGAAATGCATAAAATATACTTGACAAGATATATATAAAAAGATAAATAATTATGGGTTACCAAGAGGTAAAATAAAATGAAGGGGTAAAAAAGCAAAGTGAAAATGTAAAGAATAAAATTAAATGAAATGAAGTACGAAGAAAAATTTTAATAATAGTAATAATATAATAGTAATTGGAGAAATTTCAAGTCTATCCACTTGTGTAAATTATACTCTTATTTCAATTGTTTAGGAAGTGTTATATGAAGTTAAAAGAGTTTAGGTTCCTATCCACCAATGATTACTAGTATAATATTGTTATAAACATCATTGAAGTTATTAGTGTTAGCTAATAGGACCTACGTGTACGGTAACGATATTCTAAATTTTAGAGTCAGTGACTAAATTATTTAGATATGTTCTCTATAAATAAGTCTAAAGTCTTCGGATTGTTTTTTGTGTGTGTACTATATGGAGTCAGAATCTAGCTAGGTGAAAGTAAACCGAGTAAGCCCATGACTTGTTAATTCAATGCTCGAACAGTGGCAGGAGGGGGCAGATGATGAAATTTTTAATGAGAAGATCATGAAGGGATTAAAATTGATAATGGAGACTTAAGGCTTATGGTATTTGAAGGTTTTAGTCAATTTATGCATACAAGTTGGTTTGAATTCCGATATTTTATTAACTAGCTTGTCCTTATCAGAGAATCTAATGATTTTCAAGAGTTCTAAGGAACATAACTGGCAACCAGCTCTATTATTTTTATAAATCGTTGCCGATCCAACTATGGACCATCTAAGGTTAAAGTTAATATCTTCGTCTTTAAGTTCCCATATCCTACGCGATAAGGAAGTGCTATTAGCCTTATGTTTGTGTCTAAATGATGACCTATGGTTATAGAACCTAGATTTCCAAGCGGATGAATAACCAATGTAGGTGAGAGTATTCGTTTCCGTAATTATTTCACAAGAGTAGACTATGTTTTTTGCTTGGCAGTTTCCACGTAAAGGACATGTTGTTGTGTTACACAATTGCACCCAAATTTATAATTGCCGTTACTATCACATTCTAGGGAATGTTTTATATATCTTCACTATGCTAATTATAGATTGGATTTGATGAAACCGCGTCAGTTTTTTTTTTACTCTTTCTCCGTGAAACCGAATATTTCTAGGTTTTTGTGTAAACTTGTTGGTACAAAACCTAATGTACCTACGATGATAAGTTCAGGTAAGAATTCTCAGTCGGGGTATGAGAGCTATAAGTTCTGCTTTAATTCACCATAAATATTCTCGTTATCCTGGACTTTTGATGGTACATTCATATCTGCTCGGCAGCTGACCTCTATAACAGTGTATGACTTTTGTTTGCTGTTCTACAGAACAATATCAGGTCTGTTATGCTTATACCGAATTGATGCTTTTATTGGAGTGTTACACCAGTATTCTTTGTTTTTAAAGATGTGAATACACGCAAGTTCTGACATGCCAGTGCAATCATTTTTGCGGATAGCATTGTAAAATCTTTGCGACTATACCATGTTTCAGGGGCAGGTAGTATCTCATAGACGTTGTGGAGCAATGTAGGAGATATTCTCCACACTGGTCTAGCTGAGCCGAATTTTTTTCATTACAACGTGGAGGTTTGGTGATATCTTTGACCCTCTTGTTTATTAGGTATTTAGTAGCTGTCTCCTATTCCTGGATAGCGAAGGCATATCCTTCTAGGTGGGATGTAATGTATCTATCGCAGGTCCAGGAGAGCTACTCTTCCAGTCAATGTTGTTATCCTCTACCTTACAGGGTATGTACCTATGCATTGCGTTTTTTCTGATATGATACCTGCTTCTCCTCCAAGCTTTTGTTTACTTAGGCCAGTCCAACTTCCTTTGGGTCGCATGAGACAGTTGTATTCTCAGAGTACCTGAACAGTAGTTCTTCAACAGTGATGATGTAGCTCTCATTTTTTGAGTATGCATGGAATGTACTCATTTCTTTCTTTACTGTTCAGCAGGTGTTGTTTGAGTGATGCAATGCGATATTCAAAGGCTGATTGGAATGACCTCATGCCTCTACTGCCATAAATTCGTCTCGCATAAATACTATCAGTGTCGCTCATGACGTGGAAGTTGCCAGTGGGGGTTAGTACCTTTCTACTTTTGATGTCGAGGCTGCGGATCTCATCGCGTGTCTTGTCCATTATACCAAATATCGGCACTAGCACTGGCACTACAAAAGCATTGTGACTTCTTAAAAGCAGACAGTTCTGAGTTCCATATTTTCCAGAGTCTGCAGAACTACTCTTTTGTTATTCTGACTTTAGTCCCAATATCAACGTATGCAACATTCTCATCGTTTCCGAAAGAATCCATATATCTTTGGCAAGGTATAGTGATTCGATTATTCGTAAATGAAGCACAGTCTATGCATATCATTAAGCGATTACTGCGATGTTGTTTGGCTTCCTTAAGGACAGCTTTGCTGAGTTGTTCAGCACAACCCCAAACTCCTTTCTGTCCTCTTGCCTGTTCATCAGTTATCACACCATTTGTTTGGCAATGGTTTTGGAGAAACATATTCAGACAACCTGTATACTGTTTGTACGTAACATTCAGGCATGTTATAGGCCTATAGTTTTTGGCCACATGGGTCTCTTTTTTCTTGGAGATAAGAGTAGTCCGTGCGACCGTCAGCCAATCTGGTACATCTAGCTCAGCACCCATTGTTTTTTTAAGCAAATTCGTATGTATGTATGTATGTATGTATGTATGTATGTATGTATGTATGTATGTATGTATGCATGGATGGATGGATGGATGCATGCATGCATGCATATATGTATGTATATGGCAATATATAACAATGTCCAATGTCGAGCGTTAACTCTATAATCACTATCCCTTCCCTGTAATTCCTATTCTCCACAGCTTTTGTTTCGTTGACCGCAGAACCTAATTCCGAAGAAAAATCACATAAATAAATAGATAAATAATTCTCTCTTTATTATCTACAAAGGTTGGCAAAAATGTCATGGACGGTACATCATGATCCAGGATGGGATTACATTAAAAAATGCGTAAAGAAGTGGTGGAAGAGACATTCAAGCTAGGTAAAATTTTCCGGAAAGGTGTAAGGCATCCCAGTGCTACTCGGGGGAACCCTTCAAAATTTACGGTCAGCCTGACCACTAAGGCAAGTGTCCCTTGCTAATTGTTTTGAAGTAGCACTCTGCATCCTCCGTCAATGACAACGTTGCGATCAGTTGAGGTTGGCAGAAAAATCACCTTTCTGCAATCCACTACCGATCCCATATAGCTGATCACAGTATCCTTGGGTAGATGTGTTCGTCAGCCTAGAATAGAATAGCATGCACCCGTATCACTCGCTGAAAGTCCCATTCATGGCTTTGTAATCATGTCGCCTCTCTGCCACTTGTGCCCTTCAGATGGTTTTCTTTTCTTAATGTTTTGCGCCATACTTCTGAGAACGTAATCTCAGTGTTTCACTTCGATTAAATTCGTTAACACGTCTTTCTAATCTACTGACATATTCTCAGTTTTTCACACGCTACTCTTTTCTAACCTAATCGATTGTGTTCTAATCACTTTCTTCAAATTGTTTTACCATCTGTTGTTGACGTTAATAACCGTCAGCTGAGGTTATCAATAATTTTGTCTCTAGATTTTGGCTCCAGGAAAAATGCGTTCAAGTCCTCCACTAGTACTAAAGAGTTACACGTTCTCAATAAAGCTTCTAGACGCCTGGAGAAATGCAGGATCGACTTGCCACCCAAGTCCACAATGGTTGCCCATACCTCGAGATTCAAGCCTGAGCTATCATTGTTGAGTAAATGATCTTACTTCCAAGCAATCCGAAGGACTTATATATTCATAATTTTTTTATCTAAGTATAGCCATACATCGTGGTTTTCATGAAGGCCGAGTAATCATTCCACAATAGTCTTTTCATCATTATTTTTCGGAAAATTCCGACGCTACGAGGAAATTTATTCATTAATAACTTGTAGATGCTTGCGACATCTTCAAAGTCTGTTTTTGGATGTTTGGGGAAATGAATCCCCAAAATGTCGCCCCTTTCGTTTCTACTTGAAGTTGTTTTGGTGCGTATTCACCAGTGTTGCTATTTACAACAATGTAATTGGTGCTGATAGTTTTTGTGTTTGGTTGATGTTGCTCTTGATGTCGCTACTGCTTGTTTCTCGTACTTTCTCTTGGTGTTTAATGCTGTGATTGTGATTATGAATTCCCCTGTTGTTCTTTAGTGTGATGACATGTCTGCGTGTTGTTCTGTTAGTAGCTTTGTTTCTTTTGTTGCTCTTGACGTTTTCCTTCGTCGTTGTACCGACAGGAGACTATTTTGTAGGTTCTTTGGTTCTGTTTGTCTATCTGTCTGTATATATGTCTAGATCTATTTATATGTGTGTATGTGCATGTGTTGTTTATGCATGAATGCATGTATGTATGTATATATATAATTTGGATATGTAATGTATATGTATATATATATATATATATATTATATATATATATATATATATATATATATATATATATATATATATATATATACAGGGTCAGGCAAATGATCTGACACATTTGTAGGTTAAATAAAAGGCAAATGAGAGTAAAGAAACAAAAAAGTGTTTTTATTTTTGAAAAGTACATATAATGCCATTTTGTTTCATTATGTTTTAAAAATTAAACCAGTCAAATGGAATCCATTATTGTCCACACACTGTCGAAGGCGTTCACGAAAGTTTGTCAATAACTCGGCGGGTCATTTCATGTGGAATGGCGTTAGTAATTTCTTGAATTGAATCTTTAAGTTCTGGCGGTGCGAGGTCGGACGGTGATTTTCGTTTCAATGCAGATCCAGTAGCTCTGAAGTTGGTAACCATAACAAGATCGGGTTTCGAGCTGGTACGGGATCATGTCTACCAAGATTGAAGTGCAAACGGAACGCTCTTTGTGTTGCAGTTACAGAATCGTTTGTTTTGATAAACGTTTCTACAATGAAAGCGCGATGCTCACAAGTCCAATTCATGGCAGCAACTGAAAAAGAAACGAAAAACAATGCTTTTATTTAACCTACAAATGTGTCAGATCATTTTGCCTGACCCTGTATATATAATATATATATATATATATATATATATATATATATTATATATATATATATATATATATATATCTGTAAATATAATATGTGACAATTATTAGGTACCCATGATAAAACTCCGAGTTCGGATGTCGGGGCGGGAACCCACGCCGCCATATCTTCAGTAACCGAAACTCGGAATTTTATCATGGCTACCGAATATGATATTTACAGATAAATTCCTCTATTTACATAATATCGAGATCTCTTTCATTCTTTTGTTGTCTTACCATTTCTATCAATAAATATAAATATATATATTTATATATATATGGTGGCTGCCCCCTCGTTATCGAGTATGGCCATTGCACGAAGCTTAATCAATGTTGTTATCGTGCAATGCCTGTGCAAGAAGATATTTTTTTAAGTGAGGAAAGGCTGTACACTGAGTCAATCCCACTCACTAATCAACATCAGCCATAATCCGAAAAGAAGAACAAGTCAACATCATCGGTAACCACTGAGCCGCAGGTTTTATGTCGGAGTTATCCCAATTACCTGAGTTGCCTTCTCCTAGAAGGATGCCCTGACAAAGGCTAGGGGTCCTTCACTCCCAATGGTTTAACTGTGTGCGATCGGGTATTCAATCCGATATTTCTATGTCCCCGCGCGGAATGATCAGCTGTAAGACATTTATTATGGTCGTGACTCTCAAGAGGTCCTCCGCCCTTTGACGGGTTTTGGTTTTTCATCCCGCAGGGTGAACAATAAACACCTCTCACCAAGCGAGCTTGGTGGGGTTGCCGCGGTTTAGTCGCCGACGACCCGACCATGCAACAATTATACAATATATATATAATATATTATATATATATATATATATATATATATATATATATTATATATATATATATTATATGTATGTATGTATATAATTGTATATAGATATATGTATATATTGTGTATAATAATTAAATATATATATATTATATATATATATATATATATATTAATATATACATATATATATTACATATATATATATACATGTATATACATAATATATATAACGGGAAGCTTTATGAAAATAAACAAAAGACGAGGCAGGTGAAAACAAAACGAACAATGTATTAGTATGGCGCTCAGGAAATATAAATAAAACAAGTCTTTAACGTTTCGAGCCTACGCTCTTCAACAGAAAGATACACAGAGAGAGAAAAAACAGAAAAAGAAGGAGAGAAAAAAAATGCGTGCAGTAGCTAACGAATCACATGGCGATCTGATTTCGGCCAGAGGTCAAAGATCAAACATGAGACGCGAGAGCGAAATAAGGGGAGATAATAGGGGTTGATAAACGGGTTGAGGGACCAGCTAAAAGTGCGTGGGAGGGGTCTGGATGTGTGGTATGTATAGGTTGGTGTGTGTATTAGTATGTACAAGGGTGTGTGTGTGTGTGTGTGTGTGTGTGTATGAGAGAGTATTAGTGCGTAAGATTGGTCTGGACGTGCGTATGTATGGGGTTGGTGTATGTATTAGTATGTATTAGTATGTATTAGTACGTATTGGTATGTATAGGTATGTGTGTGTGTGTGTGAGAGAGTATAAGTGCGTATGCGGGGTCTGGACGTGTGTATGTATAGGGTTGGTGTAAGTATTAGTATGTATAGTATGTATTAGTACGTATTAGTATGTATTAGTTGGTGTGTATTAGTATGGCACATCATATGTGATGTGATGTGTAAAGTCATGTGGTGTAGTGAGGAGAAGAGGGGGAGGGGGGAGAAGAGGGGGGAAGAGGGGAGGGTAAGAGAGGGGGAGGAGAAGGGGGAAGAGGAGGAGAGTATGGGGGAGAAGGAAGGGGAGGAGGGGGATGAAGGAGGAAAGAGGGAGAGAGGGGAGAGAGGAGTGAGGGAGCAGAGGAAGGGAAGAGGGAGGGAGAAAGAGGGAAGAAGGGAAGGGGAGTAGGAAGTAGGGGTGGGTGTGAAAGGATGAAGATGAGAGTAGGGTCGGGGGGAGAAAGGATAGGTGAGGGAGGAGGGAGGGAGGAAGAGGGGGGTTAGATGAGGAGGGGGGGAGAGTTGAGACCAAAGGCGTATAAGAGCGAAGAGAGAAGATTAATTCCTGTTCACGGCGCAAACGGGAATCCGGATGGCCTCTGTGTAAGGACAAACCGAAACACAGATAGGTGTTGCAAGGAGTGACCGGTGGAGCGGAAATGGCGTGAGACGGGTGTGTCGTTCGCAAGGTGGATGTCACGAAGGTGTTCCGCGAACCGGTCAGCCAAGCGGCGTCCCGTTTGTCCGATGTACAAGGAATTGCAGAGAGAGCAAGAGATGCAATAGATAATATTGCTGGAGGTGCAGGTGAAGGAGTGGATGATGGGATAGGGTCGATGGTGGGTGCTAGTGAGGAGGGTGTGTTGGAGAGGTAAGGGCAAGTGCGCGGCAACGTGGGCGGGAGCAGGGGAACGAGCCGGGTTGGGAGGTAGGGTCAGGGAAGGAGCTATGGACCAAAAGGTCTCGAAGGTTGTGGGCTCGTTTGAAAGAGGGGAGGGGTCGGTTAGGAGAGAGGTGTGAAGTGGACGGGTCGGACTGGAGATGACGGAAAGCTCGAAGAATGGTGCGTGGAGACGTAGGGTCGTGGGGTGGTAAGTGAGGGGAAAAGGGAGGCGGGAGACTACAGGGCGGGTTCGGGGAGAGAGAGCAGATACACGGTCCACGGACCGTGCTCTGGCAAGGGCGGTGTGGATAGTGGTGAGGGGGTATCCACGTAGGGTGAAGTGGTGAGCCATACGTTGAGACTGAGTCTCAAAGTCATGGTCGTCACTACAGAGCCTACGTAGACGGAGGAATTGGGAATAGGGGATGGAAAGCTTGGTGTGTTCTGGGTGGGAGGAAGAGAAGTTGAGGTATGAGTGTGAGTCTGTGTGTTGTAGTGATGGAGGTGGTAAGAGTGGAGTGAAGAATGCTAACCGAAATGTCGAGGAAGGAGACAGAGGTGTTGGAGATAGATAGTGGAAGTGAAGTGGAGGGCTGGATGGAAAGATTGGACGAAAGAGAGGAAGGAATCTAGATGTTCGCGGGAGAGTGAGGTGGCACGATAATGTCGTCAATATAACGACCATATAGTTCAGGAGTGGGACCAGTGAAATTAGAGAATATTTGGGCCTCAACATAGCCAACGAACAGGTTCGCATCATAGTTGGGGCCCATTCACGTTCCCATGGCCACTCCCGAGACCTGATGGTAGAACTCGCCCGCGAACGAGAAGCAGTTCAGAGTAAGGACAAGTTCGGCCAGACGAATGAGTGTGGAGGTGTCAGGTACAGGGTTAGAGCGGAGGTCAAGAAAGTGTCGAAGGGCCTGCAGTCCTTCGTGGTGAGGGATAACAGTATAGAGGCTTTGGATGTCCATAGTAAAAGGATTTTGGAGGAGCCGGGAGGAAAGGAGAAAGAGTTGAGAAGCCGGAGAGCATGGTTGGTATCGTGGATGTGGGAGGGAAGAGATGCCACTAGGGGGGCAAGGACACGGTCAAGGTATTTAGAGATGAGCTCCGTGGGGCAGTTACAGGCGGAGACGATGGGGCGGCCAGGGTTGTTGGGTTTGTGGATTTTGGGAGGAAAGTAAATGGTGGGGGGTACGTGGGGTTCGCACAATTAGGTGGATGCGGTGCGGGGGAGACGGGAGGACGAGATGAGGTCTTGGACGGTAGAGGATACCGTCTGTTGGTAGCTACGTGTGGGGTTAGAGGGCAGAGGGGAATAGAAGGAGGTGTCATTGAGTTGGCGGAAAGCCTCGGCCCTATAGAGGTCCGCGCGCCACACCGCTACAGCTCCACCCTTGTCAGCCGGTTTGATGATAATGTCAGCGCGCCGTTGGAGGGAACGAAGAGCCAAGAGCTCAGCCGGGGAGATGTTGAGGCGGCGTTGGCGCCTGGAGAAGTTGAACCGCTCCAATGCACGCTGACAAGCGCCGCGGAAAAGATCCACTGCTAGGATCTGGCCAGGGGCAGGCGTCCACGGGGATGGTCGGCGGCCCAGGCCAGTGAAGCAGTCGTCCTCTTCGTGGGTGTGGGTGGCGAGTCGTGGTAATGCGCACCCAACCGGACACGGCGCACAAAGCTGTGGACATCAACTCGCGTCTGGAATTCCTTACAGGATGGAGTGAGGGGGATGAAACGCAGACCCCTACAAGGACGGAGCGTTCAGCCGCAGAGAGGGGAAGATCGGGGGGAATGGTAACAACAGACGGAAGTGGAGAAGGGGGGGTGGAATAGAAGTAGGAGGGTGGTAGGTCTCGTGGAGGTCTGAGGGGAGGGATTGGGGAGGTGTGTGGGGGTGGTTGGGCGGGGCAGTCGGGGTTAGGTGTAGGTGGATGGAGCCTAACGGGAGGGGAGAAGGGGTTGTAGGGAGGGGCAGTGGGGTTAGGTGTGGGTGGATGGAGCCTATCGGGAGGGGAGAAGGGTGGTGGAGGAGTGGGGTGGGTGGTAGTGGCGTCGGGTAGGGTGGAATGGAAGAGTGATTGGAGTTTACGAAGTTTGGTATCAGAAAGAATTGATGGAAGAGTTGATTCAAATGGATAATGAAGCGTAGCGTGTTTGGAGGCATAGAGAGGCGGCAGAGAGGAGGAGAAAAGGTGGAGAAAGCAGGAGGAAGAGAAGAAGGCGGTGATGGCATGTAGTTTGGAGAGATTGGAGCGAATGGTGGCCCGCATAAGGCGGTAAGATGTGGTGCGGAGTATGGGTAAGATGGAAGAATCGAGTGGAGAGCAGGGTGGAAGTGAGCGGCGGAAACCTTTAGGATGAGTCGGTGATGTAGGCAGCGGCTTAGGAAAGAGACATGGCTAGAGAAGCGGGTTTTTTTAAAAAGAAAGTAGAGAGAGATTAACGGACGGCTGAAGGCAATATACAGGAAGCGAACGTAGATGATCCTTCAAACGGTGATGGAGGGTGAGGAGGTAGGACTAGGATCCGGCATGATGGGATAGCAGAAAAAAAAAAAACGTTCGAAAAAACAAAAAAAAACAAAAAGCAAAAATTATCGTATGAAAAAAATAGAAAAAAAGGATAGCGAAAAAAAGGGGAAAAAAAACAAAAAAATAATAATCGTATGAAAAAACTAGATAAGTAAGCGATAGGGGCAGAAAAGACGGGGCCAAACGGAAAAGGGAAAGAAAGAAGGGAAGCAGAGAGAGGGGGAGGCAAAAAAAAGGGGGGGTTGCAGGAGAGGAAACGGAGTATGGACATCCAGAGAGGGAGAAAGACGGAAAGGAGAACAAAAATTCAGGAAAATGTGGGAAGCATGAAATGAATGTAAAAAAAATGGTAATATAAGAGAAAATAAAAAACAACAAACGGGACAGTTTATGCGAACAAGTTCAAGGTTGAAAGTTCAAGGTGAGAAATGTGTAGACGTCGTGGTATATTTTTAAGGATTTCACATCAATGCAAAGTCACTTTGATCCGCGAAAGAGAGGTGCAGCCAATGGTAAGTATCCAAGAGGTAAAGAAAATCCAAGGTAGAGGTAAGTGTTGATAGTGGTATTGGTAGAATATAGGATGAAAGTGAGACCACGTGAGCGCATAATATATAACGGGAAGCTTTATGAAAATAAACAAAGACGAAGGCAGGTGGAAAACAAACGAACAATTGTTTAGTATGGCGCTCAGGAAATATAAATAAAACAAGTCTTTAACGTTTCGAGCCTACGCTCTTCAACAGAAAGATACACAGAGAGAGAAAAACACAGAAAGAAGGAGAGAAAAAAAATGCGTGCGTGTGCAGTAGCTAACGAATCAACATGGCGATCTGATTTCGGCCAGAGGTCAAAGATCAAACATGAGACGCGAGAGCGAAATAAGGGGAGATAATAGGGTTGATAAAAGGGTTGAGGGACCAGCTAAAAGTGCGTGGGAGGGGTCTGGATGTGTGTATGTATAGGGGGTGTATGTATTAGTATGTATAAGGGTGTGTGTGTGTGTGTGTGGTGTGTGTGGTATGAGAGAGTATTAGTGCGTAAGATTGGTCTGGACGTGCGTATGTATGGGGTTGGTGTATGTATTAGTATGTATTAGTATGTATTAGTACGGTATGGTATGTATAAGTATGTGGTGTGTGGTGTGAGAGAGTATAAGTGCGTATGCGGGGTCTGGACGTGTGTATGTATAGGGTTGGTGTAAGTATTAGTATGTACTAGTATGTATTAGTACGTATTAGTATGTATTAGTTGGTGTGTGTATTAGTATGGCACATCATATGTGATGTGATGTGTAAAGTCATGTGGTGTAGTGAGGAGAAGAGGGGGAGGGGGAGAAGAGGGGAGGGGAGAAGGGGGGGGGGAGAAGGGGGAGGGTAAGAAGAGGGGGAGGAGAAGGGGGAAGAGGAGAGGATGGGGGAGAAGAGGAGGGGAGGAGGGGGATGAAGGAGGAAAGAGGGAGAGGGGAGAGAGGGAGTGAGGGAGCAGAGGGAAGGGGAAGAGGGAGGAGAAAGAGGGAAGAAGGGAAGGGGAGTAGGGGTGGAAGGATGAAGGACTGAAGAAGTAGGGGTCGGGGGGAGAAAGGATAGGTGAGGAGGGGGGAGAGGGGGGTTAGATGAGGAGGGGGGGAGAGTTGAGACCAAATGGCGTATAAGAGCGAAGAGAGAAGATTAATTCCTGTTCACGGCGCAAACGGGAATCCGGATGGCCTCTGTGTAAGGACAAACCGAACACAGATAGGTGTTGCAAGGATGTGACCGGTGGAGCGGAAATGGCGTGAGACCGGATGTGTTCCGTCGCAAGATACATATATATATATATATATATATATATATATATATATATTATACCATATATATATACATATATATACGTATATATACGTATATATATGTATAATATATATTATATATATATATGTGGTAGCTCTTATATACCCTTATTTATAATTCGATGATAATTATAACCTATAAGGTTTTTTCTCCCCATGCTGCCATTTGATTCGATCGTTATTTAAATAACCGTTATAATATATATATATATATATATATATTATATATATATATATATATATATATATATACATGACAGACTTTTTTTAGTTTTCGTCACCAATCCACTCTCAAGGGTTTGGTTGGCCTGGGCCTATTAGTAGAAGATACTTGCCCAAGGTGCCACTTAGTAGAACTGAACCTGGAATCATATAGTCGGGAAACAAACCTCTTATCACATAGTTACGCCTACGCCTGTATAAATGATAAGAAAACGCTTCTCACATAGCGTGGAAAATGCATTCGATACAAAGTAAGGCAGTTTCAACTGACTGAACAGATTTAAGATACTTTTAGGCTCTCCCTCAACCCCGCATACTTTCCTTGGGAGTTATATTTCCTACAATACATAATGATGATTTTACTTTCTGTGATGGCGATTGCGAAAGTAGTTGTCTGGTAGAGGAGGCTGAGAGGCCTGAGGGCAGAGACATTCCTCTTTGGTAGATCCTTCATCGATTTTTTCAAGTTTCACTTGAAAAGGAAAGTGACGGTCGAGAGGGAGGTGTTGCTCTCGAATGAGTTTATTGAAGGGCGAGGGTAAGTTACAAAATTGTAAGAGTGGATGGGACTGCTCTAAATGTAGACATATAAATAGAGAAGCAGGATATGTAGAGGGCACCTGCTTTGGTGTTCAAGGAGATCTTGGACGGTGGGGTTCTTCGATTATCCCTAGAGGTCCTCCTGTATCAAGAGAACCACAACACGATTATATATTTCCCTTCTTTCCTTTCACTGATGTATCCTATGTCTACTTCCCCTTTTTTTATTGTAAACCGTGTAAACTTTCGTTTTTGTTTTTATTATCATTTCATTTTATGTAAACACCCCACACTTTATGTCTGTCTTTGTTTTGTCCCCATCAACCTTCGCGCTGGCGGGAAATAAAAGAAATCATCATCATCATCATCATCATCATCATCAACCATCATCGCTGCAACCGCTGCAAAAGGTCGCCAGAGGGCAGAATTGTTAGCACGCTTGACAAAATGCCTATCAGCTTTAAATTCCGAGTTTTAAAAAACCGTCGAAATCAACTTTGCATTTCATCCTGTCAGCTCGATAAGATAAGTACCAGTTGAGTACGAGAATCGAAGTAATCTACTTCTCCCTCAAAATTGCTTGCCCTGTGGAAAGAATTACAATAGCAGCGTAACACGCAGTTTGCAGCCCCATAAGTTTAAAAAGAAGTTGTTAGTTTTTGTCGTTATTGTATTTGTATCAAATATCTGTTTGCCTCGTGTTTCTGAGCTAAAAGGAAGAGAAAAGTGGGCTTATTTATATTTTTTCAGTCCCATTTTACTCTATTTAAATGTATTTTCACTTTTCAAAATGACTTTGTCTGCCGGAAAAGACAAAATGCTAGGGAAAATGAAGGAAGAAAGGTGGGAAGGAGACTTTATTGGACAGCTTTTCTCTAGTTCAAAGTTCAAATAACAACACAGTCACTATCACCGTCAGCATCAGACTTAACAGCAGCAGCATGACTAAAGCTACTATCAATCCTAACAAATCCATGACCTTGACCATTGATAGTAGAGACGCTGGGATAAACAGAAAAATGCAATTGCACCCGACATCAACGACAAGAATACTACCATCAGCAATAACAACAGCAACGACGATAGTAACAACTCTAGCGAAAGTACTTTCTCTGTATACGAGTCCACTGTCAATACTCATGTCTATGCTGAGAGCCGAGTATATAAGTGGATGTGACCTAATACCGGTTTTGGGAGCCTGGTCACTTGTTAAACGACCTCAGGTCAATAACTTTGGTAGCTATGAGTAAGACTGGACACACGCACTCACACCCCTTTTCGGTGACTATTTCAGTTGATTGAAATTATAGATGGATAGAATTTTCTAAAGATTTATTGATATATGGTACATTTGTTCTTTCCTTTGTTCTTCTCTTGACAAACGTCTTTTACCGAACCGCTAGGACGTAAATGCGCCAACATCTGTCGTCAAGCGGTGGTGGTGGGACACAGACAGAAAGACACACACACAGGGATAAATAACTAAATAAATGAATATATGTGTGTGTGTGTGTTTCTGTATTCATGACGGTCTTACAATTCTCGTCTACCAAATCCACCACTCACAAGGCTTTGGTCGGCCTGAGGCTATAGTAGAAGATACTTGACCAAGGTGCCACGCAGTAGCACTGAACTCGAAACCATGTTGTTGGGAAGCAAGCTTCTTACCACACTCTGAGGTCAGAGTAAATGGCCACTTATTGAAATCGTATTGATCACAATAATGTTCTGTTAAGGGTATCCATCCAGTGACGTGGTTCCTATACTTCTTGGCTTGTTGAGCCACTGATGTAGAAGCTGCAGTGGTTGAAAGAGCATCTTGCTCGAAAGGAATGCAAGGATTCTATACAGAACATATCAAAATGGTCGACACGTATTGAGGAACTACGAGTCTTTGACAGAAGAACTCTTAATTAGGACAAGTCGGTGACAGATAGGCACAAGAGCAGAAAAACACATATTTAGCAGCGTAGTACAACACTGTACCGCGAATACCTTGAAATTATTTGGCATTTGGTTCGGACCTGATCTGTAGTTGAATTTTTGTAAAAAAACAAAAAAAAAAGTAGCCTGTAACACTTAGAAATGGGTTGAGAGGAAACTCTCTCTGAAAGATCAGACAGAGGAAATAAACGGATGCATTGCCTCTATTATTACCATCTATTGCATCTTGTGGAAGGAAAATTTTCTATTAGTTCGAAGGTAGACATTTTTGCCAACACCCTATGCGAGCAGGGCTCCAATATGCAAGTTTTCATTAAGAGGAGATTTGGTTAGTGCAGAGATATGTCCCTTAGTGAATTTAGTAACTGGTGCTTAAGATTGTCAAGAATGGCCCGAATCAATGAGCCTCCTCTCAGTATATACATGTATACTTGAGAATACAACTGGTAGAGGCCTCTGGCTTTCATAGTTTAGATAAGCCTTAATTTATAGGGTTCCTTGACTGTCACTAGGTAACCCTTTTAGTTTGTTTTATTTCATTCGCATATTGTATATTGTTGTTATTTCTACAACTGATTGTTGAATTTTTCTTTCTTTTCATAGTTCGATTCTGCATAGTTCACCACTTTATCGTAATTCGTCTTTGTAATGTCCCCTGTATTCGTTACCTTTATATCAAATAGAATAATAACTATTACCATACATAACGTCTAGAAATGCTTGACCTGGGCGTGAAACTGAGGAGCATTTACAGATCGTGACAAAATCTATGTGCACGTCAGTGTGAACAATACAACATACATATTTGACGTGTGTTCTCGAATTGCCTGTCTCTAAGCTGATGTCAAACATGTAGGAACGATTAAATCGTCAACCATAATCATCAGATTACGTTGTTGCCTCGTTCTTTAACAAAGTAGTATGATCAGTGTTGTTTTTGCTGTTTACCTCGGAGAATATCTGATCAAGCAAACTTACTATGAGGTGTAATGAGAAGATTAAACAATCGATTCCAGTGAGTCGACTGGCTATGTATCAGAGGCTACATGCAGTTTTCATTTTTTTTCTTTTCGTTGTTGCGTTGTCAACTATACTGAAAGTACCCAATACATGCATGAAGTGCCTGGTTGTGCTTTTCTCTTTATTGCAGTGAGCTGTCACTTTTTCATTATCTGAAATTTTACTTATGCATGTTTGTAGCAGGCATGGACAATCTTTCTAGCGATATAACTATCATCAGGAAGGGCTGCGCTACTGAAAAATTCAAGGTACTTTTTCATTGTGTCGCAGAGTTCAGGTTGCTCACAACAGGTTTATGCAATCTCTTTATCAGTATTTCCTAATGTTGGCATAATTTCCGTAGAGTTCCTACTCTGTAATTCCTTCAAATGTATTCTCTTTTGCCTAAGACAGGATAGACAGAGAGAATGCGATTGTTTCTTGCCCACCTTCTATATTTTGCAGTTACTTAGTTCACCCCACTTCATTACATACTTCTAGAAGTTTCTGAGGGATAGCATTTGGAAGTTTGTGTTTAGTCCAATTCTTTTGGATATTTTGTGTTGTTTTAACCATCATAACTAAGGCCATGATAGAACACCATTATGCCACATAGCATTGTTTTTGTTTTAGAATTTTTCTTTTTTTTTCTTTGTCCTCTTATCAACTATTCCTTCGCATTTTTACCTCCAATTTCGTATCGAATCTTATTGTCAATAAATGTACTGAAAATACTGACCGCAGTAGTTAATCTACTTATTATTATTATTATTATTATTATCATTATTATCATTATTATTATATTATTATTATTATTATTATTATTATTATTATTATTATTATTATTATTATTATTATTATTATCATCATCATCATTATTATTATTGATTGATTACAGATTTAAAGTGTGCAACCCATCTTTTCAGAATTTTATCTTTGCTACTTGAAAGTCTTGTTCCGTCATTAGAAAGAATAGGTTCTGTACAACAGGTTCTTGGACCAAATACACCTTTCAGATTGTCATATAGTGCTCTCAAGTTGTGAGAGTTAGCAGCCTGTTCCATTTCTTGAGTTTTTTTTTCTTTTGTCCACCAAAAATTTTTTCCTCTCACGCAGTTATTTTCTCTGTAGTCTTTCTAGAGATGTATAGGGATATGAGTGTTGGTGAGTTTTGTTTGAGATCTATGCCGTGTGTCTCATGTGCATAGTTTCTAGGAGGGGTTTAATTTGAGAATCATTCTCACCGAACCTATCTTGGTGCTTGTATTTCGTGAATCCTTGAGCTACTTCAGCAGTTGATTTGATGCTGTCACAAATATTGTACCTCAAATATTGTACCACAAATATTGTACCACAAATATTGTACCACAAATATTGTACCACAAATATTGTACCACAAAATTTCAGGGTCATTACATTCCTCTATTTTCATGAGCTTTGAGTTTAATTTCATATTAAAGTTTTTGTCGTTTCTGGACTTTTTAAAGATGAGACGTTCATTCTCGGATGTATACTGAATCTCAGTGGCCTCTTTCTATATGGTTTAACAAATATCCTTCTGCGAACCATTCAGTTTTCCGAGTAACACTCTGGAGTTTTGTGAGTTCTGGTTAATATGAAATCACTACAATACTATTCCGTCTTCACGTTAGCTTATTATCATCATTTTAGTGTCTTTGTCAAAGTTCTTTCGTTATGCTTACTGTGAGCTCTTTTGTTTTGGGATGGAAAGCCAGCAGATGAACTAAGAATTCATAGTGTTGGTTTTGCCATTAAATCAATTTTACTTCGCAAATTACAATCCATCCCTCAATCTGTTGATGAGCACCTCATGACATTCAGTATCCTGATAGGTAAATGCCCATCTAGGCACATCATCAGTGCATATGCACTTACCTTATCGGCATGCGAACAAGAACACTCTTCTACTCCAAACCGTAGATAGTTCTCACTAAAATCCCGTACCATGACAAAATCATACTGATGAGTAATTTTAATGCCAGAAAAGGCAACACAAATATAAGTACCAGTAGAGAACGGGGGGGGGGTGATGTAATCGACTTATCCCCTCCCCCAAAATTGCTGTACTTGTGTCAAAAACTGAAGCCAATATATTTGTCAATCCTTAGTGGTTAAAAACGAAAACATTATTATAATATGTTTATGTATTTGTTTTGTAAGACTCGTGTGTTGAAACAAATATCATAATACTTGAGGATCGTCACATTTTGCCAATTAGATACACGCTCTATTTCGTCTTCACTTCAGCTTTATTATCATCATTTTAGGTTCCTTGTCAAAGTTCTTTCGTTACACATTCTTGATCTCTTAAAAGACTCTCGATCCTACGTGTCTCTTGTTCGGCTTATTTCATTTTTTTTGTTTTTGTGATATATATATCGCTATCTGCGCATGCGTTTGCGTCTTAATCTGCACGCGCGCATGTGTATGTATACGTACTTTTGTGCGTGTGTCTATGTGTTTAGACTGTGTGTTTTGTGTTTGTGTGGTGGGGTGAGGCGCTTACTAAGACAGTGAGCCGGTAGAATCGTTAGCGTGTCGAACAAAGGGCTTAGCAAAATTATTCTGAGCTCGAATCCAGCCGCATCAGTTTTTGCCTGTCATCCTATCGGGGGCGACAAAATAAAGAATCAATCGAGTACTGGAGCCAGTGTAATCCTACGCATTAACATTGCCCCTCTCTTGCCAAACTTATAAAGAATTATTATTGTTCCTGATTTGTTAAAATGCTAAACAGCAGTTTCGTAAAAAATGTCTAGCGATTTGCATTTATATTCCGCTGTTGAAATCCTGCATAGCCGAATTTTCGTCTGCCTTTCGAACGTCTAATCTAATATAATAAATGCGAATGTCAATGCGTCAGTGTATCACACTTTTTCAACTTTACTTCTAAGGACCGTAACCCAACATATACCATTTTGGAATCAGGCCGACTCATTGAGTAAATTAAAAACATTCCGGTCCGAATCTGGACCTACAATCCTGAAACTTTGGATTCCCAAGTTTTCATTACTGCAATTGTTTTCGGCGATTTTTTCGTGATTTTTTTTTTATTGTACGATAACTTAGAAATAAATTTTGAGAATAATCGATATTAATTGCTAAATCCAGCGATTATTTTCGGAGATTGTTTACGTGATTTATTGCGACGAATATGATCATCATTGGGATATGACTCTGGAGGAAGCAATTGCAAGAAATTCTCCAAAACAAGTCAGAGATCTGTTTGCAATTCTTTCCATTCGGGGTCAGAAGTTTGAAAGCTATACACTAGATTAAAAGCCACCTTATCGGGCGGCTTATAAGCTACTAATAATATATGTCTAAGATGCAGTAAATATTCATTTTATTAAGGCAGCGAGCTGCATGATCGTTAACGCGCTGGGCAAAATGCTTAGCGGCATTTTTTCTGATTTTACGTTCCTTTCGGGGTCGATAAAATAAGATAAAATCGATAAAATACCAGTTGTGCACCGGTATTTTATCGATTTTATAACAGAAAATCCACTCTTAAGTGGGGATAAATATCACCTCCTGATATTAATATTGTCTCTGCTCCTTACACTATTTCCTCCCTCTTAATGCCGGTGACCCTGCTAAGATCAAAAATCTTTATCGTTAATTACTTCCATTCTCACTATCCTAAATTTACGTGTGAGAATAATTACTAATTATTTGTAATATTACGAGTAACAACAGTCAGTGATAATGTCTGTGTGTGTGTGTGTGTGTGTGTGAGCGCGTGTTTAACTATCTATCCACTAAATATCTAGATAGCTTTCTCTTTATACACACACATACATACGATATATATCTGTGTGTGTGCATGTGTGCATGCGTGTGTGTGTATGTACGAATGTATGTATATGTATATAAACGCAAGCATGACTGTGTGGTAAGAGGTTCGCTTCTTAACTACATGGTTCCGGGTTCATATTTGGGCAAGTGCCTTCTACTCTAGCCCAGAGCCGTTCAAAGTCTTGGGAGTAGACTTAGTCGATAGAAACTGAAAGAAGCCCGTCGCGAAATGTGTGTGTGTGTGTGTGTGTGTGTGTGTGTGTGTGTGTGTGTGTGTGTGAACACTTCTTGACAACCGGTGCCAGCTTGTTTACGTCTCTGCAACTGAGAAAGTTCAGTAAAAGAGACTTAGAAAAATAAATGTTGGAGAGCGATTTGTTCGACTAAATCCTTCAAGCAGTGCCCCTGAGCAGTGACTGAAACAATGATTACAGTGTTGCACTTATGATCGTAAGATTCTGGTTCGATTCCGGGACTAGGCAAGGCGTTGCGTTCTTCAGCAAGACACTTCTCTCATTTTGCTGTCATCCACTCAGTTTGCAAAAATGAGTTATCCTGCGACGGACCGGGAAATCCATGCCTTCAAGAGGGACATTTTCATCCGTTTTTGATACATGTATATGTGTGTGTGTGTGCGTGCGTGTGTATGTGTATATGTGTGTGTGTATCATATATACATATACAGTAATTCTTCGACTATCGCGGGTGTTACGTTCCAGCCCCACACCCGCTATAGGTGAAAATCCGCTGAGTAGAAACAGTATTGTACTGTATATTTTTTTATATATATTTTTATCATTTGTATACATCTATTTTATTATGAATGCAAAACAACACCACGGAGGAATCGACCGACGTAAGCTTAAATAATAAACCGCAATAGGTGAACCGCGATATGGCGAGGGATTACTGTATATGTACGTATGTATATATATATATTATATATATATATATATATATATTATATATATATATATATATATATATTATATATATATATATATATATATAATAGATCAGGATTCAAATGAATCAGGCACTTAAATGATAAAGCACCGGGTGAGGTCGAAAAAATGTATACCCAGCAAAAATAGAGGGTGTACCGAAGTAAAGGCAGAAAGCTGACCAAGTTATCTATACGATCAACTGTAACCGACAGAGTACATCATGAGCCCTCAGACTAATGAGGAAATACACATTTCATTAAATGCACGGTCCATAATATACTTCGGATCTGCGCAAGGAGTAAGTTCCGAGCGAGGTAAATAATAAATAAATAAATAATGAATAAATAAATAAATAAATAACAAGGGATGGATAATGTGTCAATCCACTAATGTACTTTACAAGAAGTTTTTAAGTGATTAATGGAGACATCACCTCATTAGGAAAACCATGTTCATCAGGTGAATACATGAATTGCAACATTCAAAAGTACTCAAAAGCCAACAGCTTGTGCCACTTCCTGATTCTATGAGGATTGTCGGCAATCATCAAAGAATCAAGAAGTGGCACAAGCTGTTGGCTTTTGAGTACTTTTGAATGTTGCAATTCATGTATTCACCTGATGAACATGGTTTTCCTAATGAGGTGATGTCTCCATTAATCACTTAAAAACTTCTTGTAAAGTACATTAGTGGATTGACACATTATCCGTCCCTTGTTATTTTTCTACATATATGTGTGTGTGTGTGTATGTGTGCATATAGATAGATAGATAGATAGATAGATAGACAGACAGACAGACAGATAGACAGACAGACAGACAGATAGACAGACAGACAGACAGACAGACAGATAGATAGATAGATAGATAGATAGATAGATAGATAGATAGATAGATAGATAAATAGATAGATAGATAGATATACATGCGTGTGTGTGCGTGTATAAACGCAGTATGGCTGAAGCTCATTTCATAACCAAGAAGTGTCTGGTTCGATCCCATTGTGTGACCTAGGGCAAATGTAATTTTCTATTTTTCCGAATTCACCCATACTTACAGAGGATAACTATAAGAGTACACCTGTCTATCGAATACACAACCACCTTCGTTTTAATTTGGGTGCAGGCGATTCAGTTGATCGGACAACAGAATTTACATCGTCGAGAGCAAAAGCAGACTTCGTATGTGCCATGTGTGCAAGAGCATTTAGGACGGAGTTTACTCGAGAAATAGATCCTCTCACCTGCTCCAAAGCCTCTATCTGCAAGCCGTCTTTGTTTAAATGACTTAAATAGTGGTCAGAGTAAGAACGGGGTTGAAAATCTTTAGTGAGTAACTTTGTCTATCGGTGACAAAGGTCTACTCACTCCGTGTGAATGGTAGATGCTTGTGTTTGAAGTGATGCTTGTGCTTGAAGTACTTTGCAACAAGGTAGTGAGATTTGGGCCTGAATGCAGAGGATCTACGAATCTAAAAGGAGATGAAGCGAGCTGATAGTAGGTTGCATGAATGACACAGTACAAATTGTTTAAGAGACAAACTATATAAGAACTTTAGAAGAAGAATCAGATGTGGTTTCCTTCTTACGTCTTCTCACAGCTCTGCCACCTCTCTCTCTCTCTCTTTCTATTTATCTATCTTTTTTCTTTCTTTCTCTCTCTCTCTCTCTCTCTCTCTCTGCCCCTCCACGACATCTTCACTTTTGTCTTAACCTGTAATATATCCCTCATCCCTCAACCTTTCCGGTTCCTTATCTTATGCTCTCTCGCGCACCTTCCGTCTGCATTTACTCCTTTAATGCTGGATTATCCCTGCACACCCTTTTCTATCATCCTTCTACTTTTCCCCCTCCCCTCTCTCATTTCTTCTAGTGTAACAGTTCTTTAGTTTTGCGCATATTTCGACCGCACTAGTGACTGGTGCCACAATCAAAGTACCGACTACACTCTGTAAATTGGATAATATTGGCAAGTGCACCCAACCTCGAAAATTTGCCGAAAGTAAAACACTAGAGCAAGATCCAATCATCCGACGTTCGGATCCCATCTAATTGTCCAATGCTTACCTGTATGGAAGGTAGATGTAAAATAGGAATGATGATGATGATGATATATTGGATATTAAAATGTATATGTATATATATATTATATATATATATATATATATAGAGAGAGAGAGAGAGAGAGACACACATATATATATTCTCTGTGTCTTTTATTTTTAACATTCACTTCCCTCATTACATCTCATTGATCTTTTTTATTACTTATTCTTCTTATTTATGTCCCAAACACTAGTAAAATTTCGTATCCTTTCCCCCTCTCTAATTTATCACTTTATCGCTTCTATATTTCTCTTCTTACTACATATCCTAAAATGTTCTCTCATCTCTCTTCTTAGCAATAGACTTCGTAAGCATAATACAACCTTAATCGTCATGTTTCCATTTGAATTACCACTTTTCCTCATTTTCTCTTTTATTATACTTTCATATTACCTTAATACGGATTTTGAGTAAACAAGAGTCCTTACTCCACGTCCACTTCATTCTTTTTAATTCCTCCCCTCCCCCTATATTTTCATAGATTACATAATTACCTTTCCAGTATAAGCTTTACAAACGTGATTTTTTTTCGTTAAATTTTCTTCATCTGTTTATGATTTTTTATTAAAAAATACCAAGTATTGTTTTTAACGGTTAGATTTCATTTACATTAGGTAACGTTTTCTCATTGGACATTTCTCTAAGTTACTCGTCCTATGCTACATAATTAGCAAATCTATGCTAATCTATAGAGAGAGTGTTATCGATATCTCTATGTTTATATCATCCCCTTACTGTTCATCCGTTAGTTGTGGTTTAATAATTGACATGACTCCCATCACTATCACACATAGACAGGAAGAGATAAACATGAAACCCATAGATCCAACTTCTCTGCTCTTTTTTAAAGTTTCTGTTATTATTTTTTCTTTGCACTGATGAGTACTATGGAATTCGAAAATGTAATAAAAATGGAGTAGCTCTTTTGACGTTTTGTACTGATAATAATCTGGCTGTTACCAACACTCTTAAGCAGCAAAATAAATATAAAACCACCTGGATGCACCCAAGATCTAAGCACTGACATCGCATAGATTATATTTTGATATGAAAGATATGAAAGATGTTTCTAGCGTTCGTGCCGTGAGAGGAGCAGAGAGCTGGACTGACCATCGTCTAGTGCGTGAAAAAATAAATTTTTCGATAATGCCTAAAAATCGACAGTTTGGTCCTAAGGTACCCAAAAAATTAAATGTTGCAAACTTTAAATTATCAAGCAACTTGCAAGACTCAAGAGAGATTTAAGAAAGATTGTTACGATCGAGAAGGGGAATCACGATGACCACTTAGTGTGCACAGTTTGTGACAGACCATGTCTTTCTTTTGCTTGACTAAAATCTCATTTGCGAACCCATGGAAAATGAACCTCCACCAACTATTCTGCCTATATGTCTGTGCACACTTTTCAATACAATGTATGCCAGAAGGTTTGCAAATCTAACAGAGCCCTCAAAAGACATTTTAAGATTCATATAGATCAGAACTTATCTGCAGCTCTTGGTGGTCTAAATCGGATATGCAATCCATGTGGGTGTCTTTTCAAAATATTGTCTGTTTTAAAAAGCCACATCAGATACTATGATGGTTCAAAGATGTAGGTACAGGAGGTGGTCAAACTCTGCATAAGGAGTAGACAACCACCATATATATGGATCGAAACAGTCTAATAGAAATTCGTTGGTGTTCTTGAGTTTCAAACGTGATGCTTGTCGTCAGCCATCTTGAATATGAATGACAGAAGATGATTGTTATTACGGCAAGGTGGGCTGTGATTAGTCGAGGAAGGTTGTGGTTTGATGTTGGAATATGGGTAACAGTTAGTTGGAAAATACCGCAAGGTAAACAGGAAACTGACTGCATGGAGAACGGAAAATAAGCCACGTGGAGGTAAGGAAATCAGTCACATTGTTGGAAGGGAAGTAGGAAGGGGCGGTATGTGCAAGTATATAGTGGTATATGTGGGTGTGTAAACGCGCTCATATGGTTTTGCGTGCATGTATGTATTGATGCGAG
>NC_043007.1:47797009-47869509 GCF_006345805.1 Octopus sinensis | reverse complement strand
GAGGATTGAATCACCCAAGAGGGCAACTCACTAAACGAATTGAAGGCATGACTGATCTCGATTATTGGGACCGCCTTAAATTCCCCACAGCGTACAAATGGTGTACCGTTCGTGGCAACACTGGAGGGAGTAGAGTTTCAAGGCTTTAAGGCGGTCCCAATAATCGAGATCAGTCATGCCTTCAATTCGTTTAGTGAGTTGCCCTCTTGGGTGATTCAATCCTCGAGATGTTTTGTTTTGTATAGGGAGACCACAAGGGACAGCAGTATTCGAGGTGTGGTCGTACAAAGGACATCAATCATGTGTAGACATCTGCCAACCACATGATTGATGTTAACTTAACATGCAGTGTACAAGAAATACCTTTGCAGTTGGATATATATGCACCAACTTCGGTATCCTTTGAGACAGGTGAATAAAGTCGCGAGGAGGAAGCAGAGAAGGATGACAGTGCTGGATTACAGAATGACTAACGCAAGGGGAACTCCGTGACCTTGTCAGAGATCTACCTGAGAATAAAGCAGAGCTGCTAGACTTTCGTCTTCAACAATGGAATCTCCCACCAGCTGATGTGAAGATTTCAAAATTTCATGACCGTCAATAGCAGTTCAGCAATTTCTTCATAATGGAAGGTGATTTATTGTTCTGCTACAATATTAATGGTCTGGTGGAAGCACTTGATATTCAATACGAACCCAGTCACTGGGGGCTGTGCATAGATTCATCAAAAATTATTCTGAAAGTTGTCTTGCTGCACAATGGCAAAGTGAACCATCAGTTCCTGTGGGCTATGCATCACATACGAAAGAAATTTATGAGAATATAAAGCATATGTTGCAATGCATAAAAAATTATGAACATCAATTGCAGCTCTGTGGTGACTTAAAGGTTGTTGCTCTTGTGATGGGCTTCAGCGCAGATACACCAAGTATTCGTGCTTTCTGTATGAATGGGAAAGCCGTGAATGTGGTTCCCACTATATCAGGAGAGACAGGAGCCTGGGATGAAAACTGTTTAACATCCACCGATCACTGAACCAAACAAAAGTTTGTTACCACCACTACACATAAAACTAGGGCTCATAAAAAAAAACTTTGTAAAAGCTATGGACAAATCCGATCATGGGGTTCAAGTATTTAGCATCAAAATTCCCCACACTGACCGATGCTAAAGTAAAAGAGAGAGTCTTCATTGGTCCTCAGATTCGATAACTTCTTAAAGACGGTGACTTTGAGTCAGCCCTTCATGGGGAGGAGAAAGCTGCTTGAGAGGCATTTAAGTTAGTGGAGATGGGATTTCTCGGAAACAGAAGAGAAGGAAACTATGAAGAATTGGTGGAAAAACTTATCAAGGCTTACAAGAACATGGGATGTAACATGTAACTTAAAATTTACTTTTTGGACTCACATTTAGACTTTTTTCCAGTGAAATGTGGAGTGGTTAGTGACGAACATGGTGAGAGGTTTTACTAAGATAGTTCAACCATGAGAAGGCGATACCAAGGCAAGTAGAGCATAACAATGCTTGCAGACTATTGCTGGACATTGACAGAGGTGATTAGTCGGCCCACTACAAGCGTCAAACAAAAAGGCAGATAGTAGATACGGACAAGAGCTTAAAACATTATGAAACATTTCATATGTTATAATATATATGTTATATGTTATAATCGAATATGTCGTGTATCTTTAAGCCAATAGCTGATAAGCATTTTTGAAGGTAATATTTGGATTCAGGACATGAAAATACATAAGAATTAGCTAATCTCATTTAAGACGCACACAACTTTTCAAACATTGTTGACCAACGTTATGGGTGACTTGAACTCAATCGTTGGATGTGATTTCATGACATAGTTGGCCTTAGGTAAATATGGTGTAGAAAAATGTAACTAAAATTATGTCTCACACCTTACTTCTAGCACTGAACATTGGCTAGTGATAGCAAGCACATTCTTTCAGCAGAAACAAACAGTACATATATAATAAATATAAAACAACCTGGATAGATCCAAGGCCTGAGCACTGGTACTTTATTGACTATACAAATCAGATTTGAAGGGTCTCCGCAAAGTCCAAGCTGTGAGAGAAACAGAATGCTGGACATACCATAGGCTAATGAAAGAGAAGTTTACTTTTACAATTCGATCAAAAATTAGAAAAGAAGGCTCTAGCGTACCAAAGAGAATTAACATGGTAAACCTTAATTCTCCTACTTTATTGCAAAGTTTTCCTGATACAGTAAGAGGTCTCTCAACTGAAGAAGATCCATGGGAAAATTTCAAATTATAAGTCTATAATGCTGCATTCGGGCCGAAGATCTAAGAAAGTGGCCGACTGGTTTATTGACAATGACTAGGAAATTACTAATCTTCTTGGAAAGCAGCAAAAAATTCTAAGTCAAATAATCCTAAGACATAAGAATATAAATCTATTAAATTAAAAATTCAGTTTAGTCTCTGAAAAATGAAATGTAAGTGGTGGCACCAAAAAGCAAAGTACGCAGAAGCTGCTAAAGACAGGCCTTCTTTACTTTTGTAAAAGAGACTTTTTTGGCGCTGTCAGCATCTATAACTCCAGTGATATCTGTTGATGACCACCAGCTCTTAACTGATATCCCATCCATACAAAAATGATGGGTACAGAAGTATTCTGATTTTCTCAATATACGATCAAATGTTAATATGAGAATAACTGAGGAAGTTGTAGACCATCTTTTGTCAAAGAAACGCCTGTTTAGTCAACATTAGATGATATTGCAGCAGCTGTAAAAAAAATCTCAATAATAATAAAACTTCGGGTATTGGTGGCATTAGTTCAGAAATTTTGTCGATTAGTTGGGAAAGGATGACCAAACTACTTCATTCCTTATTTGTATACTAGTGGAGGAAAGAGGAGGTGTCTCAAGACTGGGTTGATGCTATTCTCACTTCCCTAAATAAATCTAGTCCTCAGGACTTATTCTTTTACGTAGAATGTCTTTGTCATTTATCGGAGAAGAGCTTTCTTGTGTTCTTTCAGAATGCATTGATAAATTCATTGTTCCGAGAGCTGTATCGAAGTCACAATGTGGCTTCGAGGGGTAGTTGATATGATCTTCAATATTCGACAGCTACAAGAGAAAAGCAACGAACAAAACGTAGGCTTATACCATTGTTTTGTGGATCTTAGCAAAGTTTTTTAACATGGTTAATACACTGTAGCTGGTGTTGAAGAAACTTGGCTGTCCTGAAAAGTTTGTGAATATAACCAGGGTTCTCCATAAAGATCTGAAGGTCCGGGTTATCTTTGGTAGAACCCGATTGGAACCATTTCCAGTTGAAGATGGACTTAAGCAAGGTGATCTCGAAGCATCGATATTCTTCTCTGTATATTTTACCGCTGTGCTTTTAAATACATTTGCAACTTCAGCAAATTGCATCTATATACGATTCTGATCTTCGAGTAATGTACTTAACCTGACAAAAATTAATTTCAATTCCAAAGGTCTTTACTTCCCTGGTACGTGATCATTTATACGCGGACGACTGTGACTTAATAAGTCACACTGAGTAAGGCTCGCAGAATTTAATTAATGCATTTGATACTTTACGTAACATATTTGCTCCCACAGTTAATTTGAAAACAAAATCTGTTGTAATGCATCAATTGGGCAACAATTCAACGAACCTTAGATACTGGTTATGGGCTCAGTACTTAAAGCGGTGGCTTCTTTTCAATACTTGGGTAGAATGGTATATGTTGATAAAAACCTAGACGCGGAAATCACTTTCGGTAGTCAAAGGGCAGCAAAAGCCTTTGGCTGCCTAGAATCTAAAGCCTGACCACAGTGCCATATCAAAGCTGATGTTAAGATCTCGGTATATATCTAATTTTCTCTTTCTGCATGCTTCTGAGATTTGGACAATATGCACGCGTCATGTAAAATTGTTGGAAAGAATTCAGCAGAAATATTTCCGCCACATACTCAGAATAATCTGGTCCTCGCTCATTCCTAACACTAAGTTTCTTACTTAAGCAAGGATCGCATCAATCCGAGCCTATTAGGAATCAACTTCGATGGACAGGCGATCTCATATGAATGGATAATAAGCGCATCCCCAAGCAAATACTTTATGGTGAGCTTATTTTGGGAAAGAAGAGAAATAATACCTTTCAGTTAATTTTTCCACGTGAGGTTTTCGGTATGCTGTAAGAAAATACTCCACCTTACACCTTACCTAATGGCTTAGTTCTTGTATACCAACTTTCTCTCAACATAGTAGAATCATCATTGTAACCCTTTAATAACACACAAAGCTGTTAAATTCATCAGTTTGCAATTGTGCAACGAAAATTTAACACGTCATAAAATAAATTTAAAATGAATTTAACAGTTGTTTATGTTATTAAATTACTGAAATAACTATTGCACGGTGTTACTGCCGCAGTTTCTGCACATGGTCTCTGATCAAGTTACGTGCTAGACACTATTGATGTATATATGTGTGAATGCACACGCATTTATAGATGTACACGTGTTCATATATATATATATATATATATATATATATATATATATATATATATATATATATATATATATATATATATAAAGTGAGAGAGAGAGAGAGTGAGAGGGAGGGAGGGAGGGAGAGAAAGAAAGAGAGGGAGATTAGTTATAGGTTGTGTTGAATATTATATTTCTTAGTAGAAACATTAAGTAACATTAAGCCACCACACTCAGAAGACAATTTTGATAGCCACAGCATTACAGTATTCACAGAACTTCGACCAGCACTCTGGTTAACTATTACCTGTTGCTGTTGTTGCTGCTGCTGCTGCTGCTGCTGCTGTTGCTATAGTAGTTGTAGTAGTAATAGTAGTTGTTGTTGTTGTTAAAATCATTTTTTTTTCAGTTATTTTCTGCACTAGACGTTATACATTTTTTCTTTATAGAGTAAAGTGTGATTTGAGAAAAATTTGGCTATTGTTTCCAGCCAGTCAGAAGACCATGTATACGTTCTTCCCTCAGTTAGTTTTATAGTTTCTAAGCACGAACTCCAGTCAATGTAACGATGATAGATCGCTCCTCAAATTTGACAACGACGAAGCAACTGCCAGAACTAACTGACTAAATAAATAAATAAATAAATAAATAAATGAAGGAAGGAAGGAAGGAAGGAAGGAAGGAGGAAGGAGGAGGAAGGAAGGAAGGAAGGAAGGAAGGAAGGAAGGAAGGAAGGAAGGGAAGAAGGCAGGAAGAAAGGAAGGAAGGAAGGGAAGAAGGAAGGAAGGAAAATACAGTAGCCTAAAGTGTTCATATTTGTTGATTGGTGATCAGCGAAGACAATGGCTTCACCAGTGTAAGTCCTCAACAGAGGACACGTCCGTCAGGGAACCAGAGAAGCTCAACGGTTACTCTCGCTATAACTCGTTCACTGTTGCAAAGATATGATACTATCGCAAAAAATGGCCCTAAGATGTTTCAACCATCAGTAATCAATGAAGACCATGACTGTCGGACCATATAATACTTCAACAATCAACATAAATAAGATTATAATAATTATCCAAACTTTTAAGCCCATCTTTACTCTGTATATTTACAATATTTATATTTATAGTCTCGATGGTTAAACTTTCGATCATCATCAGGTATCTTGCTCCAGGATATGTATATGGTCACTGACTAGATTCGAACCTTAAACCTAGCCTCATTCACAGACCAGTGTAAAGAATGTGAGCACTGTATAGTTTACGAGTGTTTTATTACTTTGTAATGTGGAATTAAAGTCATTCATATTTTATATTCATATAATTCTTGATGAGGAACTTAATGATTTGCAAACTAATTCAATTCGTGTCGCCATGGTTGGATGAGTGCGCAAACCAACCATTCGGATTTTAAAAACGAATACGTCAATTAGACATTTCGAAGTTCATTAAGAGAAATAAAATGAATAATTTAGAGGAACATCAGACGAAATCAATAAATGCATTGATGATATGAATATATGTTGGAGTCAAAAATAATACATATATTGATCAAAGTGTCAACATATGTTATTATCAAAGCGTATTGGTGTTTAAACAGGAGTATATAATTTTTTGTGGGTATATAGTTTTAATCCTTTGATACTTCAAACAATAACTGTGAGCAGGTAAATTTTTTTTTGTTTGAATAATTTGATGATATATTGATCTAACTAGAACAATACATTGTTGTTCAGAGATGACAACAACAAAAGCAAGAATCCCAATGATTTTACTGTCAACTTCAAAATGAATCGATTTTATACAGGTGAAAGCTATTCAGTTGATTATAATATTCTATGCATTAATGCGACTTAAAACAACAGGGATTATAGACTTCAGTATGTTTTGGTATATTTCTTGCATTTCTTTTTCATTTTTTTTTTTTTTGTTTGTACTGACACCCACATATATTGCTTGAAATATCAAAGGATTAAAATTATATATCCACAAACATTATATACGTTCTAGACCTATAGAACGACAGAAGATACAATCACTCCCCCAAACACACACACGCATTCACATGTATGTATGGAATACATTCTTACATACATATACATGTATGTGTGTGCATAAGTATTCTGTCTTTCTCACTCCCGGTATAAGTTTGCGTATATGTATATACGTATGTATATATACTTATACACACATATGTGTATGTATATTTGTATCTATGCATTTCTCTTTCTCTCCCTCTTTCTCTCTGTATATATGCATATACACATACAAACACACACACACACACGCACAAACACACACAAACACACACACACATATTGATAATAAAGAGAAAAGAATTTGAACATTCAAACGTTTTGCTTATTTCCAGTTAGTTTATTCATAATAATTGTGTGACACGTGTTTCGATCGCATTAACTGCATACTGTTGCAGCAGTATGCAGTTAATGCGATCGAAACACGTGCAGGACAATTATTGTTTTAATGTTGAAATTCTTCATTCTCCTTATTATCAATACTGTACTTTACACCCTAAGTAGTCAAGACATAAACTGTAACATCGGATGGGAGCTAAAGGAAGTTTACCAAAAAAATGCACCATCTGAGGGATTATACTGAGAGAAATTCGGTATCTGCCTGGATATTATATCCCTCCTCTTATTATTATTATTATTATTATATATATATGTGTGTGTGTGCGTGTTTGTGTGTATGTGTATGCACACACACACACGCACACACACACATATATGTATATATATAACAGAGAGACAGATAGACACAGACAGAGATAGTAAAGCTAACTTGTTAGCAATTTTTCAACCAAAAGGCAAAAATATATATTTTATTTAAGTGACTGAGGGCGCTCTTCAGCACCTTTACCATTACGTAAGGGCTCAGCATGGGTTAAAAAATCTGATACAGACGAGTTGTTCGATGTATCGACGAGATCGTACCATTTTGTCGTAATGTATACGGATTCATTACATTTTGACAACATAAGTTCCTGTAACACTCCTTAAACTTGTTTTCATCTTAATTTTAATATTTCGATAAGTTTCCTTTGTGTTAATCAAATGAATAGGTTTGCTTTTGTTTGCGACAAACCATTAACCCACAAGGTGCAGTTACTTGTGCTTTATTCTTTTATGGTTTAAATAAATTTATTTTATATTCCTTTACTTTAGAGTTTTCTGACGATTTCCTTTATGTAAATAAAATAAGTAGGTTTGTTTTTGTTTGCGACAAATCACTAGCCCACTTGTGCTTTATTCTCTTAAAGTTTAAATAGATTTATTTTATATTCTATTACTTCAGAGTTTTCTTTTTATCTTCTTTTTCGTCTTCTTTTTTAATTTTATTTCTTATCACGTTTCATGCTGGAAGTAAGCTAGAGCTTATCGAATAACTTAGTCTAACGCGCAATAGCAATAAAGGTTTGTTTTTTGTTTTGTTTTGTTTTTCCAATTGTAGATTTTCAATGCTTAATAGAAAAAAAACCTACAAAAATAATCAAACAATTACAAGCATGCAAAAATATAGAGCACCATAGAACACCTTGACTTTACGTCGGTAAGCAACAATAGGCTTTTGTCTCTTTTTCCTTGCATTGTTTTGCTCCTAGACATATATTTGATATCCAGAAAAATGATCGAATAGTTATGCTAAATCTCTCTCTATATAAACGGCAGTTTGTCTGTGCGTGTTTCTGTGTGTCTGTTTTCTCGTACCCTCACCCTGACCACGGCTTTCAACCGATTCTGATGAAACTTGACACACACATAGCCCAATGTCATAATTCAAAACTAACGCAGCGAAAATTTTGAAAAGTTCCCCCAGTTCTGAAAAAAATCGATAAATTCGACATGGGGTCGAGAATAAAAAAAAACAAACCACAGACTGTCTAGGGGACGCAACTCAACCTTTTTTACTCTCAAAAAAAAATTTACCATCATTTTTCTTCCATTTTTTTGCTATTTTTTGGCTATAACTCTCTAAAAATGTTTTATAGTTATTTCCCTTACAAACCTGAGCAACGCCGGGCGATACTGCTAGTGTTATATAAATGATATAAACTTGAATTCATCTTGGGCAGTTTCTCTCGGTTAAAGGCTGAGCACATTCCTTCTGTAGCTTTTAGAATGAGTAAAACGATTTCAATGTTCGGGAGAATAATTTTATCGGCAATAGGGTCGTTCACATAACAGAATGTCGTTAATGATCACATCAATGGCCTCTGATCACATTCCTCTTACCCCATTACTTCTAGGTAGGTACAGACGATTATTATTATTATTATTATTGTTGTTGTTGTTGTTGTTGATATTGAATGAAGGAGCAGTGCATACCATCAAAGTAACACTGGCGTAAAATATACGAAGCCTAGTATACCCATCATGACTACCCATCTGATAAGGGTGCACCTGGCACATGCATCACAACTATATGTGCGTGAAATAGTGATCTCATATCAAGATAAACAGTGCATGACCTTGCAGGTGGGGACTTTTCTTCAGATCAAGTAGCCCATCCCGCTCAAAAGGTCCCTGAATAAGGGTTGTTTAAGGATGACGAACAAAACACCCATATTTCCAGAGGTGAATTATCCAAGCCCTACAGAATTCCTTTCAACACATTACTTTGATTCTCCCCCACTACTACTGCACGAGATCAGAGATGCACATATCGTTAGCCACTAAGGGACATGCTCAACTGGTTAAGGTCAAACAAGTGACAAGCAAATCTGTGGTATTGAGCAGAATATTTGGTGTAGTCCATCTTTTATACTAAGACAAAACAATGTACATGATAACACTTCCAATTATTATTATTATTATTATTGAGTGAGAGAGCAGTGCATGCCATCAAAGTGACACTAGGGTAAAATATACGAAGCCCAGTATACCCATCATGACTACCCGTCTGATAAGGGTACACCAGGCATATGCATCACAACCATATGTGCGCGACAAGGTGATCTCATAACAAGATAAAATTCTAACTAGCTGGGGCCCAGTTAGAATTTTCTTCTGGTCGGGTAACCCATCCCACTCAAAAGGTCCCTGATTAAGGGTTGTTTAAGGATGTTGAATGAAACACTCATGTTTCCAGAGGTGAATTATTCAAACCCGAAAGAATCCCTCTCAACACATGGCTATGATGCTCCCCCACTACTTCTGCTCGTGATCAAAGATACACATATCGTCAGCCACTAAGGGACATGGTCAACTGGTTAAGGTCAAACAACTGACAAGCAAATCTGTGGTATTGAGCAGAATATTTGGTGTAGCCCATCTTTTATACCAAGACAAAACAATGTACATGATAACACTTCCAGTCATTATTATTATTATTTACTTTTAATCTGCATGTTTGTTGCAATCACTTCCCGAGATACAATTAGCGCCCTAGGGCAAGTGAAGGTTATGATATGTTACACTGTAACTGAAAGCTTGGGGAGAAGTGACGACGTCAATAGCGAAATACCTATTTCTTTACTACCCACAAGGGGCTAAACACAGAGAGCACAAAGAAGGACAGACAAACGGATTAAGTCGATTATATCGACCCCAATGCGTAACTGGTATTTAATTTATCGACCCCGAAAGAATGAAAGGCAAAATCGATCGGCGGAATTTAAACTCAGAACGTAGCGGCAGACGAAATACCGCTAAGCATTTCGCCTGGCGTGCTAACAATTCTGCCAGCTCGCCGCCTTTTAGCGAAATACCTCCATATAATACTACACAAACCTTTTTCTAAAGATGCATGCAATACTTGTTATCACAATATCTTGAATTTTTCTGACATCCCGTTTTTTATTATCATACCTAGGGTACCTACAATAACAGGAACAGTTTTTGCTTTAAGATTTTATATCACTTGTATTTCAATTTTCAGTTCCTCGTATTAACTAAGTTTGTCGAATTCTTTTACAGAGATATTTTTATCGGTGGCAACATTTACATCTATTAATCTACCAGTATTTTCTTTGCTCTTTAATAATTATGTCCGGTCCAGTAGTCTGGATCGTTCTGTCGGTATTGACTGGAAAATCCCAGAGGATAGTGACATTTTAAATTCGAAATGACTGGCTCAGAATAATGTTTATACCAGATAGCAGGAGTGCCAGTTTTACAGTGTTTATATATTCCTATAATGATGGCCTTATAGCACAGTCCTACATACAGGCTAGTTGGCCTTGTGGGTAAGGGTGTTACTAGCCAGTGACAAAAGTGATAGAGGTTTCAATCTCTAGCAAAAACAACTCATCTTTTTAAATGGCGGTGCCCCAGCATGGCCACAGCTCAAGAGCTGAAACTGGAAAACATAAACATAAACATCATTTCTCTTCCTCTACTGCTTTTAGGTACGTAAAAACGATCAGCGTCTGCTTTTGAGTGGTGTGTGTTCTTAGCAGTCAATATTTTTCTTGTCTTCCTATTTAGGTGTTGAAATTATTATTATTATCATTATTAATTATTATCATTACTATATCATTATTATTATTATTATTATTATTATTATTATTATTATTATTATTATTATTATTATTATTATTATTATTATTATTATTATTCAGTAGTTTTATTTTGATAGCGTGCTTTCACTTCACTTCCGAGCGCAGCTCTGTGTGCCTTGGGTATGTGCTGTGATTTGTTGTGATGCTCTGATGGTTATTGTATGGAAAGTGTTCTGCGTAGGATGTGTGCAATGCCTAGTAGTGCAATCTTCTGTATGTTATATGTGTTTGTAAGTCCTGGTGTTTTTGTTATGTATTTGTCTGAATATTTTTTTATCATGCCTAATGCTCCTACTATGATAGGAATTGTTTCTATTTTCAGATTCCACATTCTAGTTACCTCTATTTCCAGGTCTTTGTATTTTGAGAGTTTCTCCATTTCTTTTAGAGACACGTTGTCATCTGCCGGTATTGATACATCAATTAGAAAGCATTTTTTTTCTTCATGATCTCTGACAACTATATCTGGCCTGTTGGCCTTAATTTCTCTATCTGTGTGTATCGGCATATCCCAGAGTATGGTTGCTTTCTCGTTTTCTGTGACCTTTTCTGGTGTGTGCCTATACCATCTTTTTTCTGTTGCTATTCCATAATGTTGGCATAGCTTCCAATGTATGTAGGTTCCAACTCTGTCATGTCTGAGAATATATTCCTTCTTAGCCAGGACTGGGCAGCTAGAGATAATATGATTTATTGTTTCTTGTCCATCTCCACATATTCTGCAGTTACTTGTAATATTTCTTTTCATTACATGCTTTGGTAATTTCTGGTGGGAAGGCTTTGGTCTTGTGCTGCAATTAAAAATCCCTCCGTCTCTGCTTTGAGTCCTGAGCTTCTCAACCATTGCTGGGATTTTTCTCTGTCTATTTCTTTTGCATTTAGTTTAGTCAAGTATTTGCCATGAAGGGGCTTTTCTTGCCATCGTTTTATCATGGTCCGTTGCTGTTCTATTTTTAGTTTGGATTTCATTTGTTTCATAGCTTTTGTTGTTTCTTCATCTTCTTCTTCTTCTTCTTCATGTTTATTAGGTGGTATGATTTCTTGTTTGTATTTGTCCGCTTCCTTAAATACTGAGAACAGTTTTTTGTTTTGCTCGTGTTTTGCCGCTATCTGGATCAGTTTTCCTTCCTTCTGAAGTAGATATTTTTGCAGTCCTATGGTGGTTATTTTATAGTAGTTTTCCAGCTGTATAAGGCCTCTACCACCTTCTATACGTTGTATATATAGTCTTTCTATGTCAGATTTTGGGTGATGCATCCTAGATCCTGTCATTATTTTTCTTGTTTTCCTATCTATTTTGGTCAGTTCATTTCGTGTCCAGTTAAGGATATTGTAGCTGTAACTTATAACTGGGACAGCTAAAGTGTTAATACCCATTATCTTGTTTTTAGCATTGAGCTCTGTTTTTAGTATTGATCTAACTCGTCTATAATATTCTTTTTTTATTTTCTCTTTCATTTGTGTGTGTTGTGTCTTATCTAGTTCATGGATTCCTAAGTATTTGTAAGTTTAGCTTTGGTCTAATTCTTTTATTTCGTTGGTTTTATCTAGTGTGATGTTGTTACTCTTAACTAGTTTTCCTCTTTTCATGGTTACTTTGGCGCATTTTTCTAATCCAAATTTCATATCTATTTCTTTGGTAAATCTATGAACTGTCTTTAATAGTGTTTCCAGCTGTTTGTCATTTGCAGCGTATAGTTTTAGGTCATCCATATATAAAAGGTGGCTGATCGTTTTGCCGTAACATTTATATCCGCATCCAGTTCTATTTAGTATATCAGATAGAGGTGACAGTGCCAAGCAGAAAAGGAGTGGAGAGAGCGTGTCTCCCTGGAATATTCCTCTTCTAATGGGGATGTCTTTGGTTTTCATGAGTCCCTCTTTTGTTTGAAGGTGTAGGACTGTTTGCCATTTATTCATGTGCTCTATGAATTTTATGATTGTTGGTGCTACTTTGTTAATGGCTAGTGTTTCGAGGATCCATGTGTGGGGGATGCTATCAAACGCCTTTTTGTAGTCAATCCAGGCCATACTGAGGCCTTTCTTCTTTCTGTGGCTGTTTTCAGTTATGGCTTTATTAATCATTAGTTGATCTTTACAGCCATATGAGCCTTTGCGGCATCCTTTCTGCTCTTCTGGGAACATTATTATTATTATTATTATTATTATTATTATTATTATTATTATTATTATTATTATTATTATTATTATTATAGCCGTCAACCTGACAAGCCACGCTTCACCTAGCTCCGTAGATTTCATATGGAAAAAACACAAAATACTTTTATTTACACCCTTCAGTTTATACCATCGTGGAAAACAAGTTATTTGCTGTCGAGGGGGGAGTTTATTTCCTGTTTTGTCCTCTAGTTTTGGGGGACAGGTCAATTGTTTTTGTTTTTTTAAGCAAAGTTATGTGCATTTTCCCCACCAACATGGAGAAAACACAAAACACGGTGACGCTCATATGTGAGAGAGGAGGAGAAAGTGAAGAGCGTCACGAAACAATAATGAGAGAGAGCGCATGCGTGCGAAGTAAAAAAAAGACGATAACTGTATTTTTCTCGAAAAAGGGACAAAAAGGGCAAAGGCAAGGGAACCATTTTTTTCAAGAAGGATCACTCAGAAGATCTTTTGAAAAGCAAAGGCTCTGTTTTTAACAACATTATTCGAAGTGGAAACATTAATTTCGAAAATGTAAGCGGTAAAAGACCTTCCGTGAGCGAGACAGCGGATGAATTAACTACAAATAATAACAACAACATCAGCAGTACCATCAGCAACCACAACAACAACAATAGCAAAAGCAACAACAAAACCAACAAACGGCAGCAGCAACAAAAATGACAAAGACAATGAAGGAGCTGAGACACACAAACCGGCAGAACGACTTGAAACAGCCTTTCAAAGCTTTCTTTCGCTGGAGTAGCCAAGTCATCTCTTCAGAGAATACAATTCTCCGAAGAAGAACTTAAATATGTTAGACAACTAGTGGAGAGAGATGGAATAGCTGTAATGTTGAATACCCCACCTGAGACGACCCAGGCTACGATACATCGCACAGTGACGTACCGTACAATCGAGTTAAAGTCAAGGAGAGTGGAAAGATCCACAGAGGCTCGAATGCGAGTTTAGGTTCCGTCTGGAATCTAAAGGAATATATCAGAGGGGAAAGGCCTATGGAACTGTGGACGTTCGATTCCACACCGAGGAATCCCCTCAAAAGCGAGGAGCTGTTACTAGTTTTTTACAACTGCGGTCAGAGACTGGCTGAAATTAATTCAACAGGTGCCGCCAGAGATAGCCATTCCTTGGCTAATTGCGGCAGTGATGATAGATATCGAGGAAAACTCGAAAATCCTCGAAGCCCATAAGACCAAATAGGAGAGCTGGTCTGGGATGACCTTAGAACTCATCATTCAAACAACACAAAAGAATGTGGATCTCATCCCAGACCAGATCCTTCTTCCTGGAGGCAGCATAATTCCAGTCAGGGTAGACGGAAGAAAGGAAAAGTGCCACCTTTGCTTTTCACCTAAGCATTTAAGAGCCCACTGCCCTAAACAAAACGAAAAGGAGAGACGAGCACCTCTCCTCTCTACACCAACAACGGCCACCGGAACTCCAGCGACAACAGCAGCAGCGCCTTCACCATCTGCAGATTCAGCTGTAGTACCACCAACACCAACGATTATACTGACACCGAATTCACCTACAGCGCCCGAAGATGTTTCACTTCCCAGTGCAGAGTGGGTGGACACCATAGCTCGAGAGACGGACCATGATGAAGACTGGCTGTTAAAAACAAAAAAAAACGTAAAAGAGACAGAAGGAAAAATAAACATATGGACAAACAACAACAACAACAACAGTCCCTCTAAACAAAACCAAGTAAGCTTTCCTTTTTTTTCTTCTTTTTTTTCCGAAAACATGGTCGTGTACAAAATAAGCAGTGTAAATGTACGTGGCCTGGGGTCGCCTTGGTAATGGGGTCACCTGCTCAGCGACACGGCCTCAAAGAACTGAATGTCGACGTGGTGGTCATTAGCTAAACCAGAATTTCCGACTCATGGGACTTGCGACCTAATTTTGGTGACTATGCGGTGTACGCATCTCCAAGTAGTGAGGGTGCAGGAGGTGGAGTTGCCGTGATGGTTCGGAAAAATCTAGATCTTACAATACAGACGATCCTCTTGGATCCAGAGGGTAAGTTGGTGGTCCTGGACGTGACAGACAGCGGACATACTTTTAGGATAGTTGCCGTCTTTGCCCCGACAGGGGCAGGACAACCAGATTTCTTCAGACGTCTGGAAACTTTCCAGGGAACGTCCCGCTTTTCAGCGTTAGTGGGGGATTGGAATAGAGTTTTAGATGTAAAGTGAGACCATGTAGGTTTAGCAGATAGGAAAGGAGGGTGCAAAAGCCTCGCAAACCTGTTCAGACGATTCCAAATGTCTGACAGGTATCTACTGGATTTCCCGGATGTTCCTGTGTGGACCTGGTCAACCGCATCGGGTTATCCAGATCGTATCTAGATAGGATATTTTGTGTAGTAGCAGATAAAGATAGCATAGGTTGTCCACAGTTTAAAGTAGTCGATTATACAGACCACACATTCTTGATCTATACAGTCCACTTAGATAGGGACCCGGTTTCTGGAAATTGAACACGTCGTCGCCGACGCGTAAAGATTTCAGAGACTTGGTTAGTGAACTAGTTAAGAGGGTGTTGACGGAGACAGTAATCAACAGCAAATGGAGGTTCGCCCTTAACAGGGCGATTAGAATACAATCGATAAGGTTTAGCAGAAGACTAGCAGTAGAATGAAAGAAAATAGAGACAGAGCTAGTCAAGAAGTTAGACGAAGCTTTTATAAAAGGCATCGCGACCGACGTGCTCGCAGCGAGATTGGCACATGACTAATTCTTCAACGCAAAGCACAAAGATTGTGTTGTCAGAGCTAAGGCACGAGCACTTAGACACGAACGGACGAAAGCTATTCAATGGGCCCGAGTGGCAGAGGCACGGCGTGGCAATAAATCCACGATCCGATCTTTGCCGAACCACGAAGGGCAGATGATAACTGATCCGGGACAGATGTGTGAGGCATTTTAGTGGCGCTTCGCTCAACTGTTCGGGAGCAGCAGTGAGCCGAGTCGCAAGATGGATTTCACGTCCTACCTCGATGGGTTGCCGAGGCTCTCGGCGATGGAGACAGAGCACCGCAAAAGGTCGATAACAACCTTTGAAATACGGGAAGCAATGGCTAGCTGCACGAGGGATAAATCGCCTGGTTGGATGATTTGTCCTACGAAATTTACGCTTACATGCTAGACTTGTTGGGTGAACTCTTAGCAAACGTTTACTGCAACTGGCAACAGAATGGGAGAATTCCTAGATTTGTGAGCCAGGGAGCGGTGGCGTTTCTGAGAAAAGACTCTCAACAAGGGGTATTGTTTTGACAAATTTAGGCTTATAACTCTGCTGAATGCAGAGTTCAAAATTTTAGCCAAGTTATTAGGTACGAGGTTGGCGCTTGTTGTTGGGGATCTGGTGTGCCATCTCAAAAAGATCCATCCACGACAACCCCCACCTCATGCAATACATCATTGAAAAAGTGACTAAAGAACCTGGCACGGGTAGGGCCCTGATCAATTTAGATCAGTCTAAAGCTTTCGATAGGGTTGACCATCTATACCTGTCGGCGATCCTCAAGGCAGCTGGTTTCGGGCCTGTATTCAGAGGCTGGATCGCTGCAATGCACAGCAACATCTGTTCAGTGGTCAGAGTGAACGGTGACCTCTGAGAGCCGTTCAAAATTATGCGCTCAGTCCGGCAAGGTCATCCCCTCCCTTCCCTATTGTACGTACTAACTCTCGAGCCACTACTACTGGAGACGTTGAGAGGCATCCCACGTGACCTAAACACGGGAAATGCGTGTCGGCATATGCTGGCGATATCACCGTAGTGGTGTCGGATCATAAACGCATACAAATGATCGACACCGCTCTCAGAGACTAAAAGGTGGTTTCAGGATCGACAATTAACCAGGAAAAATCAGTGGGCTTGCGGCTTGGCACCTTGAGAAACAAGTCCATGCTGTCCAACTGCGTCGTTGGGCACTGTACGGACGGATCGGTTAAATTTCTCGGGGTTTGGTTCGGTCCGGACCTCTAGATGGACAAAAACTGGGACGACGTAACGAACAGGATGACTACTCTCACCCAGAAATGGGCCGAGAGAAAACTATCCCTAAAAGGTCGAGCAGAGGTGGCTAACGCGTATATCGCGTTCGTCATCTACTATCGCCTGACTATCGTGCTTTCTCCTGGCCACCGTTTGATTACGCTGGAGAGTATACTCTTCAGCTTCTTGTGGAAGGGACGTATCCCGATGGTCAGGCAGTCTATCTGCTGTCAGCATTCGCTGTATGGTAACCTGTGTATGCCGTAGTTGATGATGCGCAGACATGCGCTAAGGCTTCGTCATCTCCAGTGCTTCGTTGATGGTAAACAGGTGTGGTCGCCGTTCGCCAAACACGTATTTTCGCAGCTAGTTTCTGTAACGGAGCTGCAGTCCTGGGTAAAACAGAGACCGAGGGGAAGCATTTGGAAAGTGAATATCTTCAAGAGCTCACAGACCTCAGCCAATCGGACAGTGCGGAAGGTGAAACATCAACTTCAGCTTTTTATAGAAGATTAGTGGAAGAAAAGTGCGACGACGTTCTTAGGGAGATCTTGGGTATGGTAGAAGATCAGCCAGTCGCTCTTTTCCGGAGAATTTTTGGGCCGGGACCGATGGATAATTTCCAAAAATCTCTGACCAATCACTTGAAAAAGAAAATAAGTGTGGAGAGAGAAGTATTGTCTTCTAGTCAGTTTGCCGAAAGTTGGATGAAAGTGGCGAAAATGGTACGAGCATACGCCTGTAGTTGGAAAGAGGAAAGGCTACGAAAAAAGGAACCAGCCCCAAAAGTCAGGACACCCATGTTTTTTTATGGGGTTTTTCCATGAGCAGCCCTCGAATGTCTCCTCTCTATTCAGGATTACACATCTTTGATCTTTTAAAAGATTTTTATTAGTTTTGATTACACGCAAAACCCTCACAACTACACACGCTCACACACATACACACGCATTTTTGTTTTGTCCTATGTTGTCCATGTTTTGTCCTATACAGTCCATGTTTTGTCCTGTGCTGTCCATGTTTTGTCCTGTGCTGTCCATGTTTTGTCCTATGCTGTCCTTCATATAAACCCTTGTGGTTAATAAAAATTTATTATTAATTATATTATTATTATTATTACTATTATTATTATTATTATTATTATTATTATTATTATTATTATTATTATCATCATCATCATCATCATTTTTGTTACTATTATTATTATTATTAGTATTCTATGTTTGACTTTTGCTTTATGTTTGTACAAGTTGGCTCCAAGTCTCACCCAGAGACCTCAAGAGACAACAGTTTGGAAGTTCACGTTGTTGTTATGCCTAGTGTGCCATATATATGGGGGTTTTTTTGTGTTGTACTAGTGATTTCTAATAAATAAATTTTTTTTTTTAAAGTTTGTTTTAAACCTTGGGATTACATAGAGAGTATTTTGCGTAGGATATGAGCAGTTCCCATGAGCACTATCTTTTGAATTTCTGCCATTTTGGGGTTTCCTGGTATTTGAGTTAGGTAGCAATCAGCCCCTTTCGCTATCATTCCCAGGGCACCTATGACAACAGGTATTGTTTTAGTCTTCAGCTTCCACATTTTGCTGATTTCTATTTCAAGATCTTTATATTTGCTCAGTTTTTGGTAGGTCTTGACAGATACGTTTATATCGATTGGGACAGTCATATCAATGAGGAGGCATGTTCTTTGTCTGAAGTCTTTCAATATGATGTCAGGCTTGAGTGAGATGTGGTCATTTTCAAGCACTGGAGGTGGATTGTGTTTCCATTATTATTATTATTATTATTATTATTATTATTATTATTATTATTATTATTATTATTATTATTATTATTATTATTATTATTATTATTATTATTATTATTATTGTTATTATTATTGTTATTATTGTTGTTGTTATTGTTGTTGTTGTTGTTGCTGCTGTAGTTGCTGTTGTTGTTGTTGTTGTTGTTGTTGTTATTATTATTATTATTATTATTAATAAGATTATATAGGACTATTTTTATTTGTGTATAACTTCTGGAGGAGTTATTTCAGTCCTATATAATCTTAATAAAAAAATGAAGTAGACTGACATGTAATTTTTGAACCTGTGGAAGGCACGCTAGATGCCGAAATATCGTTCAACCAATCTCACATGATAACTATGGCACTCTTCTATTTTTATTCCATTATTATTATCATTATTATTATTATTATTATTATTATTATTATTATTATTATTATTATTATTACTACTACTACTACTATCATTATTATATGATGATCATCATCATCCTCATCATTATAATCCCCTAACCTTCCCTTTTCCTCTAGTCCTCCCCAACTTCATACATATCAGAGCATTTCCTCACACAACTCTCACTTTGTCTTTGTTTACAATTATTAAGGTAGTGAGCTGGCAGAATAGTTAGTACGCCGAGCAAAATGCTTAGCACCATTTTGTCCGTCCTTATGTTCTGTGTTCCAGTTCTGCTGAAGCAGTCTTTGCCTTTCATCGTTTCGGGTGTCAATAAAATAAGTACCAGTTGAACACTGAGGTCGATGTAATCGATTAGCTCACTTACAGAAATTGTCAGGCAGTACGCCTATAGTAGAAAGGAATATTATTCAAAATGCCGAGCGCGGCATTTCACCAGGCTCCTTACGTGCTGAGTTTATATTTCACCGGGGTTGATTTGCCTTTGATATTTTTCGGGGTCGATAAAAAAAGTCAACTGAGTTCTAGGTTCGATGTAATCGATTAACCTTTTCCCACTAAATTTTGTCGTCTTGTACCAATATTTGAGATCATTAATACTACTACTACTACTACTAATAATAATAATAATAATACTAATACTAATAATAATAATAATAATAATAATAATAATAATAATAATAATAATAATACAGAAATACAGTGTACTTAGTGTACAAAATGCTAAATAATCTAGCATTTACTATATCTGAGTTCACATTTTCCCGACGTTGACTTGTCTTACATCAGAGAATGACAATATACAATATCTATAGATTCTGAAGCAAAAGAAAAAAGAAAAACAAAGACCAACTAACCTCACACCTATTAATTTGTGGTATTACACTCTTAAAAGGAACCCTTGTTATTGTTGTTATTACGAATTCACTACTTCATTATAAATTATGCCTCATCAACTTTACTGGATGTAGGCCAACAGTAATGTACTAAAAACCCTCATGCTTGACTTGTAATTGCTAGGTGTGGCTGTCGAAATTCTCTTAAATCAATCGTAAATAGAGGGAAATTTGATTAAACATGTTACTGAAGATACATTACTTTATGTTCTAATTCATTATTAGTTCTTTCATAACTTCTGAAAAACGTTTAGACATTACTGTTTAATAAAAGAATCCTACCAGCCATGACATATTGGTAACAATATCGTTTGCAAAACTAGAGAAACAATGTTATTGTTTATGAAAACGTGATTATATTCACATTAAAGTGAGTTTTGATAGTTTTGATGTCTCAATCACAAAACTGAAGCCGTGACAAGAAAGAGGTTGTTACAGTATCCAATACAAACCTGACCACAAATATTATTAAACATCGTGATGTCAAAATTTAAAATCAATAACATCATACTAGTGTAATGTTAAGCATGTCCCTGCTGATATAATATACTGTGAGAAGTTCCACCCAGGTTAGACTGATATCTCCAAAATTGTTAATTCAACTGAAGGCAGGAGGCGCATCGTATGGTATTTAAGAAACTGAACAATCTAGAAAGTAAATGGAAATCTATCCTATAATCATGTAATAAAAAAATTTTGATGTAGGAGTGTAGTAGTGTACCTGTTTATGTTTGTTAATTGGGCCAATATTTACTCTTTTCCAAATTTTTGTAGGCATTTTTGTTATTGTTGGTGATGATGATAGTTGTTGTGGTGGGAAGGTTAACCCAAGATCACTTCTAATTGAGTAGACCTTCAATCAAAAGTACACCAGCCGTGACCATCCAATTATTTGGTACTTCAAACAGTAAATCTATCTAATGCTTCCTATATGTAAAGCGGTACAGTGTAGTTTAAGTGATATTTCACTGCTATTTTAAGCAGGTTGAATGACTTTGTAGAAGCTTTCTCGTTGACTCGTGAACCCCTGTATGTTCTGATAATGGTCGCAGTGAGGATGAACTCCTTACTTGCTGTTCCTTTGCACGTATTATTTATACGGTGCATAACAGGTCCTTAATGCTGTTGTGGGGCGAGAGTCAAAGAGTAGCGTATTTGGTTGAAACGAGAGATCGGCAGAAGTCGGTAAGAGCGGTGTGGTAGTTCTACGTTGAACTCGCACCGAACCCGGTGTATTAGTGTGAACTGAACTTGCACCGAACCCGTAATAGTAGTTGTTCGAATTACTGTGTGTTGGTCCCGTCGCTAGAATGTGGTAGGGGTTTGATTCCCTTGCTCACAATACATCAGATACAGCTGTGCAGTGTTAACTAGCTAGAGGAAATGTCTTCTTGGGGTTAAAAAGTCGCACTAAAGTACATTTAGTGCTAACAAAATCACTTAGTACAACGAAAAACAAGAGTTCTAACAAAAGCACTTAGTACGACAAAAAACAAGAGTGCTAACAAGAGCGTTTAGTACAACGAAATACAAGAGTGCTGTGTGCAAAGAACAATACTATTTAAAAGTCGGGCAACAATACGTTACAACATCTGGCAAAGAGATATCAAGGATATAAAAGTGGCGACGAGATATTCGAAGCTTGCGTCGGACGTTAAATATTTTTTTTTGTACGAAATCAAAAAAAAAATTATTAACATGGAAGACTTATTGGCTTGCGTGGTACAGTTGCAACAGCAACAACAACGGCAGTTACAACGACAATACCAACAGTTACTGGAAGTAATGTTGAAGAAGTCTGAATATAATTCAGGTTCGTCCTCGTTAGACGGCGTAGCAAACTCAATTGGAGAATTTATTTATAACACTGTAGGTATTATTTTTTCTGCATATTTTAGAGGATACGAAGAAATCTCCAAAGAAGAATGTAAAAATTGGAATGACGAGAAGAAGGTGCGACTACTTTTAAAAAAGTTATCCTCTGCCGAACACGAAAAATACTGTAATTATATTCTGCCGAAGAAACTAAGTGAGATTTGCTTCGATGAAATAATTTATTATCGAGAATTTTCAGTGGAAGAAGTTCCCTGTTCAATATTTGTTGGCTGGTGAAGATTTTGTCACCTATGCTGGGATCGTTAACAGAGAGTGGGAAAAATTCAAATTAAATTAATTAAACCCGGATTTGTTCAAATGTCTAATTTTTGTTCAAGAGTTAACTGCAAAAAATGTTATACGTTCCCGTATATTAACAAATTTAGAACAGGGTCAGAAATTAACTCTACAGGCTGTGGCTGAAGAATACCAGAGGATTATAAATTTAAGACATCACGCCGATAAAACTGAAGAAAAAGATTGCTCTCAGATACAGGCGTGTCGATCTGAAACGGACAAGAAAAAAGAAAAACGAACGTCAACACCAAATCCATACTATGAGTGTAGGGGTTTACATTTTAGAAGTAATTGTCCTTTTAAAAATCTTCAATGTCTTGATTGTGGAAAAATCGGACATAAAAGCTCATATTGTATAACGAAACAAAAAAAGGATCAAACCTGAAAAATTCTAGAAAGAATGTATTGTTAACAAAAATTCTAAGTGAGGCTCAGAAAAGAAAATTTGTGTCCATAAAAATGAATAATGTGAATATCAAGTTACAATTGGATGCGGGCAGTGATATCACGATAATTAATGCAGATACATGGAGAAAAATAGGGAAACTTAAATTAAAGGAAACTTCGAAAACTGCGCGAGGTGTTTCAGGAAAATATTGCATTTTATGGACGAAAAACCTTAAAAGCCAAAGTTCTTGTGTTGAAAAATATGACAAATTTATTTGGAATAGACTGGATGGATCTATTTAACTTTTGGGACCTCCCCATAAATATTGTTTGGAAAAATGTGAATGATTCTTCCAGTACAAATAAGGCGTCAGAGGATTTAAAAAAGGAATTTAAAAAAATTTCCCCGAAGTTTTTTCTGATGAATTGGGTCTTTGTACCAAAACAGATGCGAAGTTTCAAGTGAAAGAAAACGCTATACCGGTATTTAAACCAAAAAGAATGGTACCTTTCGCAGCGTTGAAACAAGTCAACGAAGAATTGGATAGAGTTGAAAAGCTTGGCGTTATTGAAAAAATTAATTACACAAAATGGCCGTCCCTAAAAGTTTAGGTCAAGAAAAAAATCCGAGTATGCGCTGATTTTTCAATGGGAATAAACGAATGTCTGATGCCATATAATTTACCCATTGCCAAATCCGGAGGAAATTTTCGCAAAGTTGAATGGAGGAATTTTTTTTCAAATTTGGACCTATCTGAAGCAAATTTGCAGGTAAATGTCGATGAAGAATGTTCAAAATTATTGACAATAAATTCACATAAAGGGCTGTATAAATTTAATTGACTCCCTTTTTGTATAATGTCCAACAAGTTATGGACATTATGCTCGCAGATTCGGATTTCGCTGTAGCTTACCTTGACGACATACTCATAAAATGTGAATCTCGGGGTCAGCATGATGAGCATGTTAAAAACGTCTTCGAAATAATAAAGGATTATGGGTTTAAGCTCAGTGAGGAGAAGTGTGAAGTTTTCATGCCAAGAATAAATATCTGAGGCAGATTATTGATGAAAATGAACGCAGATCAGACCCGTCTAGGGCGAGTGCAATAAAAACTATGTCGCCCCTAACAAACATTAAAACGTTACAAACATTTTGGGGGCTCTCGCAAATTACTACCAGCTATATATACCGAATATGCCCGATTTAAGAGCATCCCTGAATAACTTGTTAAAAAAAGACGTTAAGTGGAACTGCTCGGATAAATACCAAAAAGCTTTTGAAGAAATTTAAACTTCTTAACGATGGAATTGTCGTTATCATATTTTGACCCGAATTTAGAAATAGTAGTGGCAGCAGATGCTAGTGAAAGTAGTACTGGAGCTGTGTTCTTACACAAATATGAAGATGGTAGCCTGAAAGCCGTAGCTCATGCTTCGCGTTCATTATTGCCGGTTGAGAAAAGTTACTGTCAAATAGAAAAAGAAGCATTAGCCATATTTTCGGTAAAAAAAATTCCATAAATTTATACATGGCAAAACGTTCCGTCTGCAGACCGACCACCGCCCATTATTGTGGATCTATGGATGAAAAAAGGGTATCCTCACACCTACAGCCAACAAATTGCAGTGCTGGGGAACGATCCTACTGAATTACGACTTCAAGATGAAGTATTTGCCATCGAAAAAATTGGGACATGCAGATGGTTTGTCGAGGTTAATACCAGAATACAGAGAACCATTAGAAGACACAGTGATAGCGGCACTAAAAGCTGGAAATGAAATAAAAAAATTAATTGCACATTGTTGTGATTGAATTTCCTTTGACATTAGAGGAAATAAAAATTAAGGTAGGGACGGATGAGTTTATCATAAAAATGAAAAAAAAATAGAGATCAGAAGAAACAAATAAAAATACGAATGGTTGGATGAAACAGTTTCGAATTTGCATTCAATATGTGATAATGTGCTTATGTAAGCACAGAGGGTCGTAATGCCTACCTCACTACAAGGTCGAATTTTAAAGCAATTTCACACTGGACATCCAGGAATTTCTAAGATGAAGTCGCTTATGAAGAGTTAAGTTTACTGGCCAAAAAGGGATCTAGAGATTGAGAAGTTGGTAAAATCCTGCAGAGGTTGTGCTCTTACAGCGAAATCACCACCTATAAAATTTCAACCTTGGCCCAAGACCGATTGTCCAAGGCCCAGACTACAAAAACTGACATCCACGGTAAGAGTGGAATTTCTGCACGAACTTTTTGCTAGGTATAGTGTCCCGGATATCACAAATTTAAGAATTTTTGCAAGATGTACTCAGTTGAACATATTACTACTACACCGTATCAACCAAGATCAAACGGACAAGCAGAAAGGTTTATGGATACATTTAAAAGAGCATTAAAAGAAATCAAGAAACGAGCTAATCGATGACACAATTCTTGGGGGTTTGTAGGATAACACCAAATCTAAACAGAAAAAAAGAAAAGAGATACCCTTGGAATTGTGATACGACACTTTTGATGCTCAAACGCCACAAGAAATCGAACCTAGTCGTAGCAGCATAAGAAAGAGAAAACAAACACGAAGGTTGGAAGTAATGCCTAGACAGAAGAAATATTAAACTTTCCTAGAGGAAAAATCTCAAACGGGGAGATGTGATGAAAGAAAAGTAAACAAAAATAAGAATATCAACTTCCAACGAAACTCAATCTCAAAGGGGGAAATGTTGTAACGAGAGTCATTGACACCCCTGGGGGACTGGAAGAATGGACTAGCCGAACTCTAATAAAGAGTAGCGTATTGGTTGAGATGACAGTTCGGTAGGAGTCGTTGAAAGTTCGTTTTGGGGTCTCACGAAGTACGTCGTGTGAACACACTGACTTTACCTTCGAATCGTTAAATTATATATCCAACGTGTGTCAAGGATGTAAAATAGATCATCTGAGATCAAGTAGCCGTAAGAAACTGAATAAATGAAAGGTACTTAGTGGGTGAGTAATAGGTTCTCTATATAGGACTCTGAAAATTCTAGATGCCATTTTACTCTGTGGATGTTTGGTGTTTTGTGTTGTTTTTCAAGGTTGGTGCTTAGTTTTGTGTTTGGGCGAATTGTGAGGAATAAAGTCGGATGTTTTGTTGGTGACGATTGTATTCAATGATAACTAGTATAGAGTATTTTAAGTTTTTGTTGGAATCGTAATCTATGCATTGCTTGAGCAGAATGGTGATTGAAAGTGATGGTTCAGATTTGCAAAGGAAGAAATGAACTTGAATTTCTAGGAGGGTGTAGATCCATGATGTTGTTTCAGTTAAGTCTTTTCAAAGTTTTATAATTATTATTTCTCTCTGTAGAACTTGAAAATGTGTTGGTAGGATCGTGGAAAATAGTGATGAATGAAATAATTCTTTCGAGACTTAGTTATCTTAGGTGTATGTTTCAGTCGTTTTCGGGATCTATTTCATTTCTGGTATCGAACTGCAGGAAGAGAACAAATCATGAACAGAGTGAAAGATTCTTATTTCATGTTTCGATCTTCTATCTTCTTTGAGTGTCTTTTACTGACTAATTTTCAAAAGGTATTTAATAAATCATTGCGCTTCTTATTGTGGAGTAGGTATATTACTTGAAACCATTATTGTAACGCTTCTGTGCTATAATTTAGTCTAGAGGAAGGAGATGCGCAAAAAGTATTCACAGACGTCTGGAGACCGGTGAGATCTATGCAGTTGTTGTTCATCTTAAACAGTTGCAAGTCGTGGAGTAAGAGAATATTCCAGAGGAGTGTTATTATGAAATGAAAGATTGGGTATGATAGTTACTGCAAGGCCAATATAGGGAGGAGAGGTATTTAAGATGGATAGGGTTAGGTGGAGGTTACACGGGACAACTACATTGAATATAATTTATTATTTGATTTTCCTGTAGTGTGTGCCCCTGAGTACGTTCCATTACTCTAATGTAGATTCATTTACCTATAGTGATATTTATGTCAATGATATGATTGACATGTCAGACAGGCACAATTGCATTGTTGTTTGTTGATCCATTGTTTGTTTAATAGCTTTTTGTCGCAAACCGGTACAGAAACAGAGGAGGTGGATATCTTTGTTGAGAGATATTGTTATTTTTTTAGAGAAGGCTGTTGTTTGTAAGAAAGAGAGGGCAGCGTTTTTTATTGAGAAAGGGTGAGTAATAGTGAATGGGTCGTGATTAGTCATTTCAAATGTGTGTGGTGTGATGTAGTTATGACCGATATTAATGTTGTTCACATTGTTAATATCCTAGTTTTGTATTTTATTGCTTGTTTTCAGTTAATAGTAGTGCTCTTGCGATGGTGGTGAGCTTGTACAATCATTAGCACGTCGGGAAAAATGCTTAATGGTATTTTGGCTGCCGTTACGTTGTGAGTTCAAATTCCGCCGAAATCGACTTTACCTTTGATCCTTTCAGGGTTGATAAATTAAGTACCAGTTACGCACTGGGTTGGATGTAATCGACTTAATACCTATGTCTGTCCTTGTTTGTCCCCTCTATGTTTAGCCTTTGTGGGTAATAAAGAAATAGGTATTTCGTCCGAGGTCATCCTGTCTTTTATCCTTTCGGGGTCGATAAAATAAGCGTCAAGTCAAGCACTGGGGTCGATGTAATCGACTAGCTACCCCACCACTACCACCACCACCTCCACGAAACTGCTGGCCTTGTTCCAAAAATTTGAAACTAATATTAGTGCACTTACTGCATTTTTCATTTATCAGAATTACAGATTTGATTAACATTAATAATTAAAGCAGTTTCCCACTTCTCATTGCAAGGATAATTTTAATTGCTGACACTTCTGTGTTCATTACATTAAATATGTTAGATCTCAATTAGGTTTTATCAGTTTAGTTATTAATCTCAATTAGAACCGTTTAATTGATATTTGCCCTTTGGCACATATTTGATGATTCTACAGTTGTTTTATTGAATTATATTCTATAGCGTTATTTGCAAGAGCTATATCAAAATCTTAAAACAATAATTTTGTCTCTTGGTGGAAGTAGTTCCGCTAAACTTTCATGAAATCTATAGAAGTGCTTTTGTTTACTAATAAACATGTATAAGTGTGCTACAGAATGAGGAGATGATCAGAAGAAAATTCGAAGAAATGTTACGCTAAATAGGTGCGTGAAGCATGCGGTGATGTCTGAATTAATAATTACAAGTATGCAACGTCTTATCCGAAATTCTAAAAGTCGAAAATTTTGTCCCGTGGAGGTCGTCTGCACATCAAAGCTCAGGTTAGGTGCCAGATAACCCCCTAGTACACTAGTAATTTTATGGTCTTTCTTATCTCACATTATTTACCTATTATTACATCTCTATCTTCCATATTTTAAGGTGGTGAGTGAGCAGAATCGTTAGCACATTAGACAAAATGCTTAGTGGCTTTTCTTCTGGCTCATCACGTTCTGTGTTTAAATTTTCTGCCGAAGTTTATTCTGCCTTCTTTCTCTAAGGGGTCGATTAAATAAGAACTAGTCTAACTCTGGGGTCAATTCCACTGACTTAACCACCTCCCCTTAAAATTGTTAACTTCTTGCCAAAATGTGAAATCATTATCTTCCCTACTTAAACTTCATTTCTTTCAACTTTTCTCCTCATTTTAAATGTCCCTTTAGTTATTTAATATTGGGACATATTTAGCTTTCTAATCACGATTTATATTAATTATTACACCTTATCTAAGGCAGCAAGCTGACAGAATCATTAGTACATAGGACAAAATGCTTAGCGGCATTTCATCCGACTTTACATTCTGAGTTCATATTCCGTCGAGGTCGCCGTTGATCTTTTCGGACCTTACGCACTGGGGTCGATAGAATCGACTTGTCCCCTCCCCAAAATGTCAGGCCTTCTGCCTTTAGTAGAAAGGATTATTACACCTTATCTACGGTGGCGAGCTGGTAGAATCGTTAGTACGTCGGGCAAAATGCTTAGCGGCATTTCGTACGTTTATACGTTCTGAGTTCAAATTCCGCCGTGACCGGCTATGCCCTTCATGATTGTCGAGTATTGGGGTCGATGTAATCGACCAGCCCCTTCCCGCCGAATTTCAGCCTTTGTGCCTATAGTAGAAAGGCTTATCACACCTTTTCATTGCTGGAATTATTTAACATCTTATAACACTCCCTGAAATTTGGATTGCAGTTGCTGAGCATGAATACCTCTTCTGCTTAAACCATCAATTAGATCCTTTATCATATATAATCATTAGCTCACTAATAATGACAATGATATTTACAAACCGATTTAAATGGTTTAAATATAATCATTTAGCCTTTTTATATTTACCCTCAACAGCATAATTTGATAAGAGAATTAACAATTGTAAACAGTGGCAACTATCTTCTCCTGTCCCCTCTGTTATATTTATGAATATATGAAATTCTCTCCCTTGTGAAATAACTCTCTTCATTGTATTTAAAGGAAAATGTTTCGTTATTCCTTCTGGGTCGAGGAGGTCTATTTGTAATTCGACATTCTGTTAATCCTGTTAATCAATTACGATTTGTCTGCCATTTTCTTAACTCTGATTATAACTTCAGTTTAAATTCTGCTCAGAGGCTACGTTGATATATGCCTTCCAGCTTTCTAAGTTAAGTCTACGATCCAGCTAGTGTATATACATATCTATCTGTCTACCTGTCTCACTCTCTCTCTCTCTCTCTCTCTCTTCTTTCTCTCTTTCTGTGTGTGTATGTGTGTGTGTGTGTGTGTGTGTGTGTGGTGTGTGTGTGTGTGTGTATACATACATACATCCGATCCATAGGAGAAATATATACACATGTTCCATGATTGCAGGTTTAATAATGAATAAAGCTCCTTCACTTGTCAATAGACTCATATGGCTGGTTTCCCAGATTCTGTGATGTGTATATTTCCCCTTTGGATTGGATGCTGGTCGGTTGCAAGAAACTTGTTTTTGCTTGCTGAGTTGACTTGAGCAATGTGAAATGAAGTGTTTTGCTCAAGAACACAATGCATTGCTTGGTCCAGGAATCGAAACCGCAATTTTATGATCATGAGTCCAATACTCTAACCACTAAGCCACCCACCTCCATTTAGCCAACGCCAAACTTGACCACCAGAAAGAATAAGACATCATCAGAATTATAACGAATTAATAATTAGATCCATTCACGGAAAATAATTATAAATACAGATTCCAGAACACTTTTTTTTTACTGTCTACTTTTTTTTATTTTTCTGTCTTAACTCAGTATGATCGAACTTTTGGTGATCCACATTTTTTATATTTTTCCCCGATCATTTTTGATCTTATTGAAATGTTTTTACATTTAATCATTTAGACATGTTGATTCACGTGTTTAATATTCTTCGCCGTTCGTTTTGATATTATCGAATTTTGTGAACATTTAATCAGTTAAACATGTTTTCTAGTTCACAGTTTAATTTTTTAAAATCCTATACGTTTATATCATTGATAAGCAAAAAATTGTTGAAACTGGTTTGGCTTGTATGTAAATAAATTTATTTAAAAACAATTGCAAGTTTTTACAAATTCAGGTGGATCTTCAAAAACAAATTTTCCTATATTTTTCCTACGTGGAAATACACCCCTTCTTTCCACACACACACACACACACACACACATACACACACATTAAAGTTAGGGTTAATAGCACATGTGTTGTGACCTCGATGTTCTATGGAAGTGAGACGTAGGTTGTTTATCGTAGGCATTTATGGCATTTGGAACGACATCCTCAATATTGTCTTTGGAAAATTCATAGGATAAATTAGAAAACAGCAATCAGTGATGTGGAGGTACTTGAGAGAAATGATAGTAGGCGTGTAGAATCGATGATTCTGCAAAGTCGTTTGAGGTGGAGTGGTCATCTGGTGAGAATGAATGATGAAAGACTTCCTAAGCAACTTTTGTATGGTAAGCTGGAAGATGGTAGGGGACCAGCTCATAAACCCAATATGAGGTTCAAGCACTGCCTCAGAATAGCTATGACACAGACAGGAGTTTCAGTTATTGATTGGGAGAGAGATGCACAAGACCGAAATGGATGGAGGAAAGGCGTGCGCAGTAGTTGTTTGAAAGAGAGCGAATGAAGCCCGAGAAGATCAAGAGAAGGTTTAGAAAGAATAAACCTGTAGAAAATGAGGGAGTGTTACTTTTTATGTGTGTGATTTGTGGAAGGAAATGCTTGAGTCATGCAGGCCTTGTCAGCCATCAGAGAACTTACAGTTGTCACCTGGGGAAAGCATTCTCAGAATTGCCAACAATTATAAAGTAAACAAATGCAGATTTGTGGTAGCAAAGTTCCATAAAGAGCATACATACCATGACGTTCTTTCTTCAGTTCTTTGACCATACTTGACAAAAAGTGACCTTGACCCATGTGATCTCGCAATTAATACATTAAAGGCGCTTTCAAACTACCAATATTCATAACAAGTAGTTAAAAGTTCAACAAAACATGTCTCACCTGGTTTGCAATGATATTCACACTAAATCAAAGTACAGTGTGCAAATTCCACAAGGAGCGCAAAAATGTGTTGCTTATTAACATTTAGTAGTATGAATGACATTTCTGTCATCATCATGACATTTAAAACTGTTTACATTGAAATTCGCGAAAGTTGCTCAAGTTTGATACTTTTATTTATAGAAACTTGTGTTTTTATTTTTGCTGTTTCATTTACTTCAAATTATATCGAAAAACTGTTTTCAAAGTTATGTCATGCTCCATACATGGGTCTACATTTGATGAAGCGAAATTTATCTTTAGACATTACCGAGAATGTTGAAACATGTATACGTATAACAAAAGAAACGCGATTTTTTTTTCAAATGTCACTTTTATATGGTAAATTCTGAAATTTTATTTCGGGGATGTAAGTGTAAATATTCTAAGACATGCTGACTTATGGCTGAGACCCAGATTGCAGGAAACCTTTCAACTTTCCCTGAAATGAGACGCCAAAACGCAACTGCGTTGAATGCCGTGGGTAGCAGTCGCAAACAATTGTCATGAAAATCGAAATGCACGTGCATCTCGTGGAGGTTATAGGTACAAAAATCAACTTGAACCGCGTTCCTGGCATTTGTAATTTGGACGCATCTAGTATGACCCGATTGTCAGCAGCTCAGAAACAACAAGCTATCGGCCGATTGCAAGCAGGGCAGCATGCCCTGGTTGTTGCGAAAGCTTGCAATATCCATGTCAATACCATATATCGCCAGCAACAGCGATAAAGCAACACCAACAATACTGCAGACCGTACCCGCAGAGGTCGCGCCCGAGTGACCAGGCCCAGGCAGGACCGCTTCACCCACTTGCAACACTTCTGTGATCGCTTCAGACCGGCCAGCGTGACAGCTCATGAGACCATTGGCACTGGACAGCGACTCATCAGCGACGACACAGCACGACGTCGACTGGCCGCCAGCAACCTGTGTTGCTGTGGTCCTGCTCGAGGACCTGTCCTCACCGCCCGCCACTGTCGGGCACGACTACAGTGGGCTACACAGTGGGAATGGCATCAAGCGCTACGTTGACCAGATCCTAAGACTTCACATCGTGCCTTCTTCGCGCATCACCATAGCCATGTGTTCCAGCAGGACAATGTGCTCCCTCCCACACGGCCAGGGTGACTATGGATTTCTTGCGTCAGCACAATATCAGAACCATGCCGTAGCCGGTTCTGAACCCAATTTGAACACATGTGGGATGAAATCTAGGGACGGCTGAACCAGGTGGTCCCAAGGCCGAACCGCCTCATGCACTCCATGTGCCGCCGGTATAAGGCGGCGAGCTGGCAGAAACGTTAGCACGCCGGGCGAAATGCTTAGAGGTATTTCGTCTGCTGCTACGTTCTGATTCAAATTCCACCGAGGTCGACTTTGCCTTTCATCCTTTCGGGGTCGATAAATTAAGTACCAGTTACGCCCAGGAGTCGATGTAATCGACTTAACACCTATGTCTGTCCTTGTTTGTCCCCTCTATGTTTAGCCCCTTGTGGGTAATAAAGAAATAGGTATATGGCCATTTTGAACACCTAGCGAGGGCATACACGGTTTTGAACATGTCACGCCCTACAATCTCGATGTGCTGGATCTGCCCACTACCAGAACACATGGCAACGACCCATAACTGTGGTCAAAGTGCATCAAAGAAATTGACTTTATCAGATTTATCAAAATTAATCTCTGACATAATGAAATTAAAACACATTTCACATTCACACACGTCTCGTGTTTCTTTAGCGGTTATATTATATTATATTACATTATATCATATTATAATATATTATATTATATTATATTATATTATATTATATTATATTTAGGTGTCGTTATGTATAGGCGCGGTTCTGTAGTAAGAAGCTTGCTTCCCAACTACATGGTTCAGAATTCAATCCACTGCGTGGCCATCTTGGGCGTGCGTCTTCTACTATAGCATCGGTCCGACCAAAGCCTTGTGAGTGGATTTGGTAGACAGAGACTGAAAGAAGCCCGTCGTATATATGTGTGTGTATCTGCCTGTTTGTCATCCGTCATCGCTTGACAACCGATCCTGGTGTGCTTATGTCCTCTGTAACTTAGCGGTTCAACAAAAGAAACCGATTGAAATACTAGGCTTACAAAGAATTTTCACGATTTTTATTTTGTATATTGAAAAGATCTTTTCACAATGTTGAAATGTGTTAAACATTAAAAAAATAATTATGTAATGTTCATAAAGTTCAATTAGCACTTTCATAGTAATCATCAGATTTCAAAATGTATTTAACAGACAGTTGAGTTCTTGACAACTGTAGTAAAATTACTGACTTTTCCTTTTTTATACCTCTTAGAAGGCTTCAACAAGCTGAATTTTTCGAATGCAGTTTTGACCAATCCGCATGCAGCTTAAACATCACGGTTTGCCGGAACACCGATATTACTGGCATAGATCCCGCCTTTATGTTAACCAATTAGCTTGCTGTTTACATGTAATGGTTTTATGAGTTGGTGGGAGTTTTCTGTGATTTGTTTATATTCATATGTTAAAGATATTTTTTAATCCACAACATTAACTGGTTGTTATATCATTGTTTTTATTTCCGTTCCGAACAGATTTGAACATTTTAATAAAACATTTTTCTTTTATCTTTCTTCCAACCTCACTTGTGTCATGTAGTTTGTACAAAGGAAAGATTTTCTTACCACATGTTTCTATATGTTCACTCAATGGAATGTGGCGAACATTAGTGCTCCGGATTTGTTGTCTGTAGGCTCGTGAGCGTTCCGATAAGACATTTCTTGTCGCGCCAATGTATAGGTCCTCGCAATTCGGGCATTTGATGCAGTACATCAAATTTCTGCTTTTGCAGTTCATATCTGCATTACTGACACGTTCCACATCTGTTATTATTACACTTAGATACTGTGAATGTTTTATCCTGTTTGTTCATGTTGAATTTTGCCTTTGTTAATAGTTTCTTTAGGTTATGTGGTTGCCTTTTGCTTAAGATAAGTGTTTGATTGGTTATTATGTATTTTAAATCTTTCACTTTGTTTCATGATTGGCAAATTTGTTTTGATGATGTTACAAATGTTTTGATGATGCAGATTTTGTGTTACTAGAAATGGTATTCTGTTCCGTTGATGGATTCGTCTTTCTCGTGTTATCCTATGTTGTTCTATAGGTATCTCTTTTGCTAGTTGTATGCTATTTTCTATAAGTAGGAGAGGGTATCTTTGCTTGAGCAGAATTTTTTTGAGTTCTATAAGCCGTATATTCCTGGTATTTGGATCATCTGTTATAGTACTTGACTAGACAGTACGGGCTGTTGTGTTTTGTGTGTGTTGGGTAACAAGATTTGGAATTTAGGTGCTGGTATGTATCTGTTCTTTTGTAATACATATCAGTTGTGATTGTGGTGTTGTTTTAATTACCATTATATTAAGAAATGGTAATTGTGTGTTGCTCATTTCTCTTGTGAATTTGAGACTAGAGCGTAGATTGCTGAGGAGGGTGCTGAATTCTTCCAGATTTTCTAGGGATTTGGTCCAAATTAGGAAACAATCATCGAGGTATCTTTTCCATGTGTCCTCTATATGTTTTCTAAAGGTCATGCCATAGTTCTCTTCAATTTTTTTTATATAGGGTTTGTTCCAAGTATCCCAATACTGAGTTCACGAAAACTGGAGCAAATCGCGTCTCCATAGCTATGCCTCGAATTTGGAGGTAGATTTTTTCCGTTGAAAAGAATGTATTGTTTACTAGGATGAGGCTGACCGCGTCTAATCGTTCTTATATAAGTTTGTTACATCAAAACTAACCGTGAATTGGATTCTGTTGTTTTGGGCAAACGTGACAGGAAATCGATGTTATCCCGAATGAAACTGGGTGTGACTACATAGTGGTTTTTGGATAATGTCAATGAGGTTGCTTAGACGATGTGTAGGACAGGTTGGACATGCTGGACAGGCTATAATGAGTCTTTGTTTAAGGTCTTTTGGTTGTAGTACTCTTCGAGAACAATACATTCTTGAAAAATTTAGCTTGCTCGATATTTGACATATGGAATAGCCAATGGGCTTTGTTTTGAGATTTTAAAAAATAGAAACTTTCTTATGACCTGATGCTATTGTGAGCAACTGTAAGAAAATGGTCGTAAGTCCATTTTAAGTGGTATTTCAAATTGGAGCACGCCTAACATTTTCACGGATTCGTGATACGTTCGAAACACATAGTTCCGTGTGTGATGTACAGAAGGAAAAAGTCCGTCAGAGATCGTACAGTAACAAGTGTTGCTATGGTATTAGAACATTTCACACACTCGCCACAATGTGCACGCATGGCAGGAATAAGCAGAATCAACGTTTGTGAGTGGTTTCAACATATGGTACGTGAGAGGTTTATCAGGACGAGTCTGTGGTCTGATGAAGCACAATTTAGGCTTATGGGACGGTGAACCGATATAATTGTTTTTGTTGGACACCATAAAATTCCTGCTTGCATGTGGACAAAACAATCAATTTGCCGGGGGTGGAGTATCATCAAGAGGTTTAATAGGACATATTTCTTTTAAGGTATTGTTACTGGTCAAGCGTACTTAGATATGCTACGCTCGACCATTTTATCGGCCGTACGTCCCCGTAACTAAGCAGTTCAACAAAAAAGACCGATAGAATAAGTACCAGTACTTGAAATAAAATAGGTACTGGGGTCGATTCATTCGAATAAACTTCTCCGAGGCGGTGCCCCAACGTACCACAGTCTAATGGGTGAAACAAGCAAAAGACAAAAGATAGTAAATATGCTTTGTCTAACTGGTCGAAGCTCACGCCGTTTTACATTGTCTCTGGCACCAAATGTATTTCGCCTTTGACCCATCCGAAACAGCTAAGATGCTGACTGAAAACATTTCGTTAGGTTTGTTCGTTCAACTCCCTCACACGACCAAAACCTTATAACGCCAAATGCTGAAATGGTTTACACGCAGTTACACTATGACAGTACATGGAGGAAATATATTTCACAATTTGTTTCCTATCGCCTAAATTCCCCTCACATTGGTCAACTTGAGGCTATGTTAGAAGACACTTTCTCAAGATACTAGCTGGATCCAAGAACATCGCTGTTACGAAGTAAACATTTTAACCATATATATTCGTGTGATTAAACTGAGAGTAAGTCCCTGCCGGTAACACATTCATCTGCCGCACCACCTGCAAGATCTCTCGACACTCAAACTACAGCCAGTTCTTTTGGTTTTTTGCAAAGAATGTGTCTATCAACTTTGTGGAAACCTCTTATTCAGTGCTCATCAACCCAAGCTCAATAAGGAGCACCCGGGGAAAAAACTTGCACTATTGTTGTCCGGTGTGCTTTAATGATAAATCTGCAATGCACACATTCGACAAGGCTTCTCTGAAATTCTGTATTCTACTAAGCTTCTCTCTCACCTTCTACCTTCTACCTCTATTTCCCCTCTCTCTCTCTCTCTCTCCCTACATATATATATATATATATATATACAAGAATGTTGTTGACAGTGACTTCGAAGTTTCAGCCAGCTAAGCCAACATCGGACTGTGATGCATTTGAGTTAACCTTGCCTTCACATGGTCTCTGTTGAGTTTAAAATATTTTTTGGTGTGTGGATTTGAATGGGGTTGTAATTAGCTTTTTATGGTCGGATTTTATGGAAGGGTGTTTGGGAAAAAATTTTATTGATTAAATTTATTTAGAATTCATTCAAGCATGTAGAACTTTGTAAACAAGCCAGTATCTCTTTCTCTTTTGTTTGGTAGTGAGAGTATTTTTGTTGCTTTTAGTATTATTTTGCTTAGACAATATAGACGCCAAAGGTGCAAAGTCAGTATTTTAAGCGTTGTAATTGGGTGTGTCAATTTTTTTCCATAAAAAAATGTAGGTATGTGATAAGTCTAGGCTGGCCCCGTCTTTACTTGTAATAATTTAGAATGCTTCCTGTGTTCATTCTTAAGGTTTGATTTATTATTCAGGCATGTCATGGCTCTCTACAGGGAGATAACAATAACTCTAATGCATGACAGTCCGACGATGGCTTAGCTGGTCGAAACTTCAGAGTCACTGTCAACAACATTCTTGTATAAGAATAATAAATTTGTACTCTACAAAAGTATAGAGATCTCGCCAGATTAATGTAAAATTGTAAATGAACATAAAAAACATTTATATTTTATACACACCCATACACACACACACACACACACACACACACACATATACATATATGCAAACACACAGAGAAACATATATATATATAACCCAGAGTCATACATGGGTGAGACTTCTAGGAGTATCAATGATAGGTTCAAAGAACACCTGGACAACTACATTGTAAGGAAACCAAACTCCATCTTCTATCAACATGATCTAGACTGCCACAAGGGATCCTTAGGGAAATTTAAGTTAAACATCCTATCAACACATCCCACCGATGCAATGTTGAGACAGATCACAGAAGCTGTTTGTATACAAGAATACAAACCTACTTTCAACCGAAAATACGGATGGACTGATATCTAGATCCCATTCAGGAGGACCATTCTATAACCACCCCTCTCACTCGTTTACATGTGATCCTTACATACATGTTGATATGAGTGGTGCTAAAACACATATGTGCAGTTATATATAACCGTATAAGCGTACGTTTTTGATACGTATGTGCGTGTGTGGTGCTAAAAAAAAATGCATGCGCATATGAGTATGTATGGATGGATGTATGTATTGTATATGTATGCGTTTAAGCATATATATAAAAAAAAGAGCAGATAGGTTAATATAATGCATGTTCGATTTTTAACCGTTGCCCTTGAATACTGTGTCATATTTATGTATGTATGTGTGTGTATGCGTATGTATGTTTATGCGTGTGTATATGTGTGTGTGCGCGTGTGTGTGTATGTGTGTAATAATACATATGTATGTAGAAGTGAATAACCATATATGAGTATATGATTTAAGATTATATGTATATTTATGAGTGTGTCTATATGATTGTGTGTACTTGTGTATATGTATATGGTTATATGTGCACTGCTGCACCTAAACGTTTTATCTATTCACCGTTAGACGATGATGAGGGGAACAAACACACACCCACACATATATATATATATGTGTGTGTGCGTCTATACAAACATATATGTGTGTATATATACAACCTTCAACAAAGTAACAGTCATGTATACAACTTGGACGGACACATACCAGTACACGGGCATACGTTCACATGCACATACACATGTACACACACACACACCACACACACACACACACATATACATATATGCAAACACACAGAGAAACATATATATATATAACCCAGAGTCATACATGGGTGAGACTTCTAGGAGTATCAATGATAGGTTCAAAGAACACCTGGACAACTACATTGTAAGGAAACCAAACTCCATCTTCTATCAACATGATCTAGACTGCCACAAGGGATCCTTAGGGAAATTTAAGTTAAACATCCTATCAACACATCCCACCGATGCAATGTTGAGACAGATCACAGAAGCTGTTTGTATACAAGAATACAAACCTACTTTCAACCGAAAATACGGATGGACTGATATCTAGATCCCATTCAGGAGGACCATTCTATAACCACCCCTCTCACTCGTTTACATGTGATCCTTACATACATGTTGATATGAGTGGTGCTAAAACACATATGTGCAGTTATATATAACCGTATAAGCGTACGTTGTTTGATACGTATGTGCGTGTGTGGTGCTAAAAAAAAATGCATGCGCATATGAGTATGTATGGATGGATGTATGTATTGTATATGTATGCGTTTAAGCATATATATAAAAAAAAAGAGCAGATAGGTTAATATAATGCATGTTCGATTTTTAACCGTTGCCCTTGAATACTGTGTCATATTTATGTATGTATGTGTGTGTATGCGTATGTATGTTTATGCGTGTGTATATGTGTGTGTGCGCGTGTGTGTGTATGTGTGTAATAATACATATGTATGTAGAAGTGAATAACCATATATGAGTATATGATTTAAGATTATATGTATATTTATGAGTGTGTCTATATGATTGTGTGTACTTGTGTATATGTATATGGTTATATGTGCACTGCTGCACCTAAACGTTTTATCTATTCACCGTTAGACGATGATGAGGGGAACAAACACACACCCACACATATATATATATATGTGTGTGTGCGTCTATACAAACATATATGTGTGTATATATACAACCTTCAACAAAGTAACAGTCATGTATACAACTTGGACGGACACATACCAGTACACGGGCATACGTTCACATGCACATACACATGTACACACACACACACACACACACACACACACACACACACACATTTGCGTCTGCTCATTCTCCTAGATACTCACATACATACGTAGCATATAAGTACAAACATACATACATGTGTATGGGCATACACACGTACATACGCACGTACATGTACACACATACACACATACATACGCACATGCATACGTGCGCATATACATACATACGCACATGCGTACGTACGTGCATACACACACACATACATAAATACATAAACACATACATACGTATATATCAATATCTATAAATCTGAAATGCGAAAAGTTTGTTTGTCTGGTTTTGGCATTGGAACGGGTTAAAGGCCACTAGATTCCGTCGGATTGACTCCAAAATTTACAGGGACATGTAAAATGAGGTGAAGATGTGAGTGGGCTAGGTTAGAAATCCCTATGGATTACTAGGGCAAAAAACGCACACTTTGACAAGTCTACTCTTATTCTCTGATCTGCCTGCCTTTCTCTATCTCTCTCTTTTTCCTCCCTTCCTTTCACTTTCTCTTTCTAAAAACTTATTATCTCTATATCTCAGCACTTTTGTTTTACTATTACTTATCTTTTTTTTCTTTTTTCACTTACATCTAGTTAGTTCAGGTTATATATATATACTAGCTTAAGTGACCCGCTCTACGCGCGGGTGAGGTTGTGGTTGTTACTTTCTGTTGCTTCCTTTCTGTTTCTTATCGCCACATTCTCCCTCTTTGTTTCTCTATCCTTTCTTATTTTCCCACTCTCTTACTCTTCCTTTCTCTCGGACTTTCCCTCGCTTTCTCTTACTCTGTATCTTTCTCTATCTATCTCTCTGCCATTTATAAAAAAATTAGATTTCCGCGTTTAAATTACAAATCCGCTTTCACTTTACTATGTTGAAAATTTGATCGAAATCGGGTAAAAGGTGTCCGATCTAGACCATCAAGTGTCCCCCAAATTCAATAAAATCCCAGTTTTCACACCAAAGCAACCACTGTAGTGCCACAAAACGTCTCCCAATCAATTTCCCCCCTCCTGTTAATTTGAATCCCCTTCCAGCCTCATTTAGACCCCTTTTTACATAAAAATCAATTTGTATCAACATTCGCCTTCTTCATTTTATAGATAGGATTAGATACCAAACGCGCCAATCTGGAGGGGCTTAGAGACCCCATGAATCTTCTCACCATAGCAACCGCATCTTTCCAGATGGTGAGTTTTAACCTACTCAACTCTGCCTCATCACGCCTTCTATGCCTGTGTCAATTTTCCGCTCGATCTGACCACTGGTGTGGCCGCCAACCTCTGACATAGCAAAACGTGCATACAATATTGACCCAAAGCCTCTTTTATATATATATATATAGATAGCAGAGAAACCCGTACTTTCTCGGGATTAAAATAGTTTAACATTGTTTTATTTGTTTCGGTATTATAACTCGATTTCATTCAGGTCTACGCGGGCCACACTTTAAAGATGAGGAACTTTGCCCTAGAGGCCACACCTTTCAATTGAGCAAACTGAATCCTACCATATTTACTAACACCTTTGCCTGAAACACTGAAAAAAAGACGCAAGCGAAGATATGGACTTCACTACTGTAACGTATAAGCGGTAGAAAGCACATGTCCCGGACTCCCTTCCCCAAACAAAAAAATCATCGAAGCATGCAGACACACATAACCAAACTCCCCAATCCAGTGCCACGGTAAAACAATTTGCTAAACCTCTCCCCAAAATACATAGAAAAAAAGAAAAAATAATAGCATTCAGTGAAAAAAAACGAGGTATTAAACACAATTATTAGAACACACCACAAACAAGAGCTTACAAAGTATCAAAGGCCAATAAAACTGACGTTCGATTTGAGCTGGAGGAAACTATATACGGAGCTTAAATCACGCTACTCAGATGACATTAGAGATGTGAGTGCGGAAGTGGCTGAGTGCAAGTTAATTGTTAGCCCGGCAGCCATACCAAGGGAAAGTCCTACGGCGACACCATCGAAAAGCCCAGCGGCCACACCAAATAAAGAGAAAGATGGGGATGCAGGCGGAGTTGTGCAGCCCCTCTCCAAATTGAAACTGTAGGTTATCCCTTCCTTTTATTTTTTTCAACGATGATTAAGTTAGGGTGCATAAATGTGCGTGGACTGGGGTCGAAATGGAAACAGGTTTGTTTCTTGGACGACTTCAGGACACGAGATATAGATGTAGCCATTGCAACTGAGTCCAAGATGAGTAAACTACAATTGGGCTCGCCTCTTCTGAATGGCTATGAGAAATTTATTTCTTCTGGCCGACGAGGAGGAGGCGTGGTGGTCTTTTTCAGGAAGAACTTGGACGTGCAGGTAAGTACTGTCTTTCTGGACCTAGAAGATAGGCTGGTCATCCTGGATGTGACTCACGAAAGTAAACAGCCTTTCAGGTTGGTAGCTGTCTACGCTCATAACGAGTGTAGGCAGTCTGGGTTTTTTTGCGACCTGGAGCACTTTTTAATGACATCAAAAACAGTAGTTCTGTTAGGCGCTTTAACACTATCCTCGATGCACGGGTGGGTAGTGTTGGCTCGACTGATAAGAAGGGAAATCCTGGCCTCAAGGGTCTACTAGAGAGCTATAATCTAGTAGACCGTTACAGACTGGATGAGCCAAGCGTTCCACAGTGGAGTAATAACGACAGCTCACGCAGATCTTACATAGATAAGGTATTCGTTATAGATAGAGATAAGGATACTTTTAGTTGTCCACAATTTTGTATTGTTCTTTACACGGATCACAGATTTGTGACGTGTGAGGTACATATAGATAAATGTCATAGACAGGCACCTGGGTTCTGGAAGATGAACAAGTCTATAACACCTGGGTTAAGGTGTTAGTACAGAGGGTACTATGTGGCGCCATCATTAATAATAGATGGTGGTACGCCCAAAAGAGAGCCATTCGTTTAGAGTCTATTAGATTTAGCAATCAGCTAAGTTTAGATAGATCTAGAATAGAAGGGGAATTAGTTAAGAATTTAGATGAGGCTATGGAGTCTGGCTCTGCTTCTATAGAGCAGGCAGCGAGAACGATCTTGTACCGTCACCTCAAAGCCAAACACGAAGGCAGCATAGTTAAAGCTAAGTTACGTCCAATAGGTCGAGATGGTGTTAACATTGCCGAATGAGCAAGTCGTGTGGAAAGTCAGAGGGACAAAAAAGCCTCTATAAAGTGTTTAACTGACGAGCAGGGGCGGAAGATCTATGGACATGAAATTATGCAAAAGGCCTTTCACCAGCATTTCGCCCGGTTGTTTGGGGAGAGCGACGCACTTGAGCGTGGGAGCCCTTAAAGGACTTCCTAGCCGGTGTGCCACGACTCTCGGCACGGTAAGTGGAATGCTGTGAAGGACCGATTACTCCTGCAGAGCTAAAAGAGGTATTGGCCGAGTGCGCCGGGGACAAGTCGCCGGGGCTGGATGGTTTACTCTATGAATTTTATCGTAGTATGCCGGACTTGTTCGGAGACCTGCTGGCCAGCGTCTACACAAACTGGCAACAGAATAGGAGGATTCCCAGCTCTGTGAGTTGGGGAGCAGTGACGCTGATCCAGAAGGATCCGAGTAAGGGAGATAATATTAATAATTATAGGCCCATAACTCTACTTAACGTAGAGTTAAAGATTTTGGCCAAGGTGTTAGCCAAAGGTTGACTCGTATTGTGGAGAAACTTGATAGGAAGGCACAGACGTGCGCCATCCCATGCAGGTCGATTCTGGACAATCTTCACCTTATACGATACACCTTAGACAGGTTGGGTAAATTAACTGACAAAGGTGGGGCAATGGTCCATTTAGACCAAAGTAAAGTGTTTGATAGTGTAGACCACCAGTACCTAGCGGCGGTCCTCGAAGCGGCTGGGCTGGGCCCAGACTTCCGTAGGTGGATCTCCGCCATGTATAGCGGCATCAAATCCACCGTCCAGATAAACGGATACCTGTCGGAGCCGTTTTCGATCAGGCACTCAGTTCGTCAAGGGCGTCCTCTATCTACGCTTCTGTACGTATTGTCTCTTGAGCCATTGCTGCGGAAGTTGGAGAAGTTGTTAGGCAACCCTAATGAAATTGGATTCGGTAAGACGGTGACATCACTTTCATCGTGTCCAATGAAGTACAGCTACCTTGTGTAGAGGACGCTATCAAAGGATACAAGGCGGTGGCAGGGGCAAAAGTTAACAAGGACAAGTCCATCGGCTTGCGTCTTGGCACCTGGAGGAGCATGTCAATATTGTCCAGTGTCGTAGATCACTGGACAGGTGGTCCTGTTAAGTTGCTTGGAGCTTGGTTTGGACCAGACTCCCAGACGGAGAAGAATTGGAACAAGGTGGCAGACAAGGTGGAGGCTCTAGCCTGGACTTGGTCCGGAAGGGCTCTGTCCTTGAAAGGAAGGGCGGAGGTGGTACATGTGTTTATTGTATCTGTTATTACCTACCGCCTGACCGTTGTCCCTTGTCCCGATTCGTGGATAAACAGGTTGGAACGCCTCCTTTTCCGCTTTTTGTGGAAGGAATGCCACTTGTGAGGTGCTCCGTTTGCTGCCAGGAATCGCTTAAGGGTGAGTTAGGGATGCCCTGGCTAATGATGCGCAGACATACGTTGAGGCTGAGGCATCTCTGGCTCTACCTGGAAGTTGATAAGGTGTGGAATCCGCTGGTAGAATTCTTTCCGCGACCAGCCTCCTTGGAGAGATTCAAACCCGGTTTCATTAAAAGACGTAACCTGACTGTATAGCAAAAGGAGTGTCGACAAGCACTCGTGCTTATCCACGAGACGGGCAAGGTCGGCAGTGGGAATACCACCTCAGTGTTCTACAAAGGGCTGGTAGATACGTTCTAGGAGGAGCTCTGGGGTTCGACGAGAACCAACTTGCCAACCTGTTTCGAAAAACTTTCAGGCTAGGGTATTTGGATAATTAACAAAAATCCCTTACCTGGCAGTGTTACAGGAACGCTTTACCTGTTCCCGAGAAGTTATCCAGGCACAGAATGTCAGCGCCACCGACATGTCCAAAATGTCGGGAGCTGTCATGTTGTCGCATCTAGGGAGAGTACAGCTATCAGCTGAGTCTATGATAAAGATTGTACCGCCAGCTGGACTCTCAAAGGAAAGTGAGGCATGTTTTCTCTGAACAGTTGCAGTGTTTAAAGAGTGTGTATGGAGGACTAGAATGCAAGGATTCGTGACGGGATCCTTCATCTCCGGCCCTGGTTTGCTACTTTACTTCAGATATCATCTGAAGAGCAAGGTAGGGCTGGAGAGGAGAATATCCTGTCGCGAAGTGTTTTCGAGAAACGACAGAAGGCTGTGATGAGAAAGGTGGGTGCTAGTAACCCGACTTGATCAACATTGGAAAAAGAAAGGATAGCCGCTGGGCCTTTCAGGCTGCCGGGTGTATCCCCACTTTGAAACAAAATGGGTCAACATATATTGTATATATATATATATATATATATATATATATATATATATATATATATATATATAATATATATATATATATATATATATATATTATCATCAATTTTTAAAAAGTAAGGCTCATTCGAACTCAGTAACTTTTTTGTTTGTATTGTCCTGTTATGTCCCTTCTTCTGTATTTAATATATATTATCCTTATAAAAACTTCAGCTAGCAAGCCATGCTACTCCAGACTGATGACGAGCAATGACTCAGAAACCAGTCTCTGGCTGTTGGCTTTGCTGGGTGGAGGTCCTTATCTCCCCCTTTGTAAACATAAGGACACAGGAAATGTGCCAAGGCCGAGAGGAAGCAGTGCTTCCTAGGGCTAAATAGCAGTAGTATTCTTCCCTTTCATGGGACTGTCACATTAAGTTGACAACATACCACCGCTATACATATATATATATATAAGTAATAATTATTAAAATTTATCTGGAATTATCCAGTAATTTTTTACTAGTTTCATCTTGTCTCTTTGTCTTCTCTCCGTGTTGCTATATGAACACTTAAGGTGGTTTTAGAGTCGGACCATGGCTGCTATTTTCAGCATGGTGGTATCTCGTAGATACCCTAATTTATAATTTTAATAATTATTACCTTTGAAGGTTATTTTTGCCACTTGATAAGATCGTTGTTTTATTTTAAATTAACGATCTTATCCTTGTTTATACAGATTTAAATTTATTTCGTCACTGTATTTACTGCGGTGATATTTTAACCATATCGCACATGGAATTAAGCGGGCATTTTGAACTAGTCTTGATGCATACGTGCATATATATGTATGTATACGTTCGTAAAAGTAAGTATTCGTATGTTGTATTTATATATATGTATATATATATATATATATATATATATATATATATATATATATATATATATATATATATATATATATGTATGTATTTATGCTTCTTTCTGTGTGTATTCCACTGACGAGGCAAAGCATTCCTAAATGCATAGTCAGAAACCCAGTATCTGGAATTAGCCAGTAATTTTTTACTTGTCACTTTGTCTCCATGAACACTTAAGGTGGTTTTAGAATCGGATCATGGCTGCTACTTTCAGCATGGTGGTATCTTGTAGATACCCTAATTTATAATTTTAATATATGTATATATATACATATATATATATATATATTATATATATATATATATATATAAATATTTGGTACGGGTCCTACATGGTCTCTAGGATAGACTGGATAATGGTGACGTAGGGAACTGTTATTTGCATTAAAGAAAGCATATTCACTATTGTCTTCCTGTGTGGGTTTACAAATACAAAGCGATTATTTTTTCTTTATTTTCATCAGGTTTGAACAAATTGTGTTCGTTTCCTCAGGAATGTTTCACTGATCATTAAGTTTCAGGTTTATGAGAATACTAAAGGTGTACAGACTAGATCTGAGACATAAAACAGCTGGGTGTTAGCGAGAGATGTCGCCGATAATTGACCGAAAAGTAATTAATCTGGCACTTCTTAAAATTGGAAGAATGCAAAATAGTAGTATGATGAAATATCTGTCTGAAAATAGTCACGAGAAGAGTCACACCTAAGTGTATTGTTTGTAAAATATAAGGTGAAATCTATGTTGTATTACTGCTTCAAAATATTTTTCTTTAGAAAACAAAACAAGACGGTGAGTAGCTGGTGTCCTGCAGTGTAGGTTTACGATTTATTGATTTTGCCCTCGTTTGAACAACACGTATCAAATTCATCAGGAATGCTTCTTGTCACTTTTTTGTCAGTTTGAGGTTTATAGTGAGTTCTAAAGAGTATTTACAAGATTGCAAGCTGGATCGGGGACACAAAAAGTTTGGTGTCCTTTACTACACTGTTGATTAACATGGTGGTATTGTACAAGGGACGCTGAAAAGTTCCTGGCTTTAAGTGTATCGCAATGTCCTGGCTGGAGTCCGAACCTTCCAAGTTCTTTTACAGGGCTTAGAAAAACTGAAGAACCGTTGCAATAAGTGCGTGAATCTTAGAGGGAAGTTATGCTGAAAGCAATCATAATTAACTGATCCTCCTGTATTTTCTTTTACTCAAAACCAGGAACTTTTAAACAACCCCCCGTACATTTTCACTGCTTTGATATGGTATACATTGTAACTATGCATAATACACAGATACACAGACAAATAGATAGACTAAGAGGTCTAGAGAGCATACTAAAAAGTATTTCAGGAGTACGGACTTGATCTGGAATAACCTTTTCCGTCAAGTCTTAGTGCGCAGAAGCATTGATATATTTTTTTGAGTTGACAGAAACGTTAACACCACGAACAAAATGCTAAGCAGCATTTAGGCTCACATTATCTTCTCAGTACAAATTCTGTCGCTGTCCACTTTGCCTTTCATCATATCGGTCGATAAAATAACTACCTGTTGAGCACAGTCCGGTCCTTCTCCTAAACTTCCAGGCTATGTGCCTATAGTAGAAAGACGTATATATTATAGAATATATTATAGAAAGACGTATATATTATATAATATCTATATATATATAAAACTGAGAATATGTGTCTGTCTGTCTGTGTGTTTCTCTAAAACTTGAGAACTACACAGCCAATTTCATTCAAATTTTACACTTGCCTTACTTAGGGTCCATGTAGTTTCATGGGCAAAAAAATGTTCAACTTCTTGCCTGGGGCGAGCCCATAGCAATATCATATCTTCTCCACTATTTCATTATTACGTGTTAAAAGTGAAACAAAAACATCTCTCTATTTTATGTCAGATACTTTCACTTTAACAATAAAAATTAGAGATAATAATAACAATTGAATTATATGTAGTAAGCAATAATTAAAATCAAACTAAAGTATAATATAATAATTAAATCGTAACATAACAATTAAAAGTAAAAATAGCAATTGGTATAAAATTGCATCAATGACTTGAACTTGAATAAGTGGTTTCACATAAATGGGAATAAATTAAAAATAAAATTAGTGTGCAGAAATAGAATAGTCCAGATGAGCTGTGCACATACACTTTACCACGGCTTTTACATTAGATTATCTGCTAATTAGCTAGCATTAAGTATCTATATGAAGTTTGGCTGTATGTTATGTCTGTATAGAAAAATGGAGACTACCTCCCCCTGTGGGATGAAGTTAAAATAATAGACAGAGAACACCACTGGAAAATACGAAAACTAAAAGAAGCAGCACATATGCTAGGACACAACAACCTCCTAAGCAGACAGAGAGCAGATATGAGCAGCATACGGGAACCGTTATTTAAGAAGGATAGAAAAATATTAGATTTATGAGCCCTAAAATTCTCTCCATAATTGCCCGCGAGCATATGGTATAGTGGTTAAGAGTTCGATTCCAAGTAGTGACCTAAACAATGATGATAATAATAATAATAATAATAATAATAATAATAATAATAATAATAATAATAATAATAATAATAATAACATCGAAGAATACCTTAGGAATGAGAACCCAGGTTCGAAATTTCTCCAAGACACCTGAAGAAGACTGGAGGGTATATCAGCCGAAACGTTCTGTTAACAACAAACAAGATGAAGACAAATATCCGTCAAATGTAAATAATGTAAATAATGTAAATAATGTAAATTATTGAACAGGTATAATTATACAATACGCAGTTCTATATTTAAGAGATGAGGAATCATGTACATTTACATTATTTACATTTGACGGATATTTGTCATCTTGTTTGTTGTTAACACAACGTTTCGGTTGATATACCCTCCAGCCTTCATTAGGTGTCTTAGTGAAATTTCGAACTTGGGTTCTCATTCCTAAGGTATTTTTCGTTATTATTATTATTATTATTATTATTATTATTATTATTATTATTATTATTATTATTATTATTATATGTTTGACTTTTGCTTTATGTTTGTACAAGTTGGCTCCAAGTCTCACCCAGAAACCTCAAGAGACAACAGGTTGGAAGTTCACGTTGTTGTTATGCCTAGTGTGCCATATATTTGGGGGGGTCAGCCTTTTTTTTTTCTTTTTGGTGTTGTACTAGTGAATGTCTAATAAATAAATTTTTTTTTAAAAGTTTGTTTTAAACCTTGGGATTACATAGAGAGTATTTTGCGTAGGATATGAGCAGTTCCCATGAGCACTATCTTTTGAATTTCTGCCATTTTGGGGTTTCCTGGTATCTGAGTTAGGTAACAATCAGCCCCTTTCGCTATCATTCCCAGAGCACCTATGACAACAGGTATTGTTTTAGTCTTCAGCTTCCACATTTTGCTGATTTCTATTTCAAGATCTTTATATTTGCTCAGTTTTTGGTAGGTCTTGACAGATACGTTTATATCGATTGGGACAGTCATATCAATGAGGAGGAATGTTCTTTGTCTGAAGTCTTTCAATATGATGTCTGGCCTATTTGCATCTATATTTTTGTCGGTTTGAATGGTGAAGTTCCAGAGGAGTGAGATGTGGTCATTTTCAAGCACTGGAGGTGGTTTGTGTTCCCACCAGTTTTTTTCATGGGGCAAATCCAGGTTTTTGCAAATTACCCAGTGAATATATTGTGCAGCTTTATCATGCCTGTTGAGGTACTCTGTAGGCGCTAGAAGACTGCATTTTGAGACAACATGATCAATGGTTTCATTTTGTTGTCGAGATACACGACATGTTGGGCTACTGCCGTTCTTTAATATGTTGGCCTGGTAGTTTCTTGTTGGTAGGCATTGATCTTGAGCTGCTATGATAAACCCTTCTGTTTCAGATTTTAAGCCAGAGGCCATTAGCCATTGATGGGTCAGGGCTTTGTCAATATCTGCATTATTCGCTCTCTTTGGGTATTTGCCATAGAGAGGTTTTTCTTGCCATTTATTATTCAGAATATCTAAGGCCGCAGTTTTGGCACGGGTTTTCAAGCGCTTAGCTTTTTCTGTGCTTGTTTCTTGTATGTATATCTCTAATTCCGAAATTTGTTGTATCCGGAATTCACTCAGATATTCCTTTGCCTGTTTTGTTACTGAGTATGATGCTTTCTTGTTTTCATGTTTTGAGACAAGTTTTAACATCCAGTCCTCAGTTTTTCAGGTAGGTGTCTAGGCCAATTGTAGCAATCTTCATTGTTATTGCCAGTTGTAAAAGACCACGGCCTCCCTCTTTTCTTGGCAGATAAAGTCGTTCTGTATCTGCCTTAGGGTGGTGCATTATATACATTATTATTATTACTATTATCCAGTAGTTTTATTTTTATATCGTGCTTTCACTTCACTACCGAGCGCAGCTCTGTGTGCCTTGGGTATGTGCTGTGATTTGTTGTGATGCTCTGATGGTTATTGTATGGAAAGTGTTCTGCGTAGGATGTGTGCAGTGCCTAGTAGTGCAATTTTCTGTATGTTATATGTGTTTGTAAGTCCTGGTGTTTTTGTTATGTATTTGTCTGAATATTTTTTTATCATGCCTAATGCACCTACTATGATAGGAATTGTTTCTGTTTTCAGATTCCACATTCTAGTTACCTCTATTTCCAGGTCTTTGTATTTTGAGAGATTCTCCATTTCTTTTAGAGACACGTTGTCATCTGCCGGTATTGATACATCAATTAGAAAGCATTTTTTCTTCATGATCTCTGACAACTATATCTGGCCTGTTGGCCTTAATTTCTCTATCTTTGTGTATCGGCATATCCCAGAGTATGGTTGCTTTCTCGTTTTCTGTGACCTTTTCTGGTGTGTGCCTATACCATCTTTTTTCTGTTGTTATTCCATAATGTTGGCATAGCTTCCAATGTATGTAGGTTCCAACTCTGTCATGTCTGTGAATATATTCCTTCTTAGCCAGGACTGGGTAGCTAGAGATAATATGATTTATTGTTTCTTGTCCATCTCCACATATTCTGCAGTTACTTGTAATATTTCTTTTCATTACATGTTTTTGGTAATTTCTGGTGGGGAGGCTTTGGTCTTGTGCTGCAATTAAAAATCTGTCTGTTTCTGCTTTGAGTCCTGAGCTTCTCAACCATTGCTGGGATTTTTCTTTGTCTATTTCTTTTGCGTTTAGTTTAGTGCAGTATTTACCATGAAGGGGCTTTTCTTGCCATCGTTTTATCATGGTTCGTTGCTGTTCTATTTTTAGTTTGGATTTCATTTGTTTTATAGCTTTTGTTGTTTCTTCATCATCATCTTCTTCTTCTTCGTGTTTATTAGGTGGTATGATTTCTTGTTTGTATTTGTCAGCTTCCTTAAATACTGAGAACAGTTTTTTGTTTTGCTCGTGTTTTGCTGCTATCTGGATCAGTTTTCCTTCCTTCTGAAGTAGGTATTTTTGCAGTCCTATGGTGGTTATTTTATAGTAGTTTTCCAGCTGTATAAGGCCTCTACCACCTTCTATACGTTGTATATATAGTCTTTCTATGTCAGATTTTGGGTGATGCATCCTAGATCCTGTCAGTATTTTTCTTGTTTTCCTATCTATTTTGGACAGTTCATTTCGTGTCCAGTTAAGGATATTGTAGCTGTAACTTATAACTGGGACAGCTAAAGTGTTGATACCTATTATCTTGTTTTTAGCATTGAGCTCTGTTTTTAGTATTGATCTAACTCGTCTATAATATTCTTTTTTTATTTTCTCTTTCATTTGTGTGTGTTGTGTCTTATCTAGTTCATGAATTCCTAAGTATTTGTAAGTTTGGCTTTGGTCTAATTCTTTTGTTTCATTAGTTTTATCTAGTGTGATGTTGTTACTCTTAACTAGTTTTCCTCTTTTCATGGTTACTTTGGCGCATTTTTCTAATCCAAATTTCATATCTATTTCTTTGGTAAATCCATGAACTGTCTTTAATAGTGTTTCCAGCTGTTTGTCATTTGCAGCGTATAGTTTTAGGTCATCCATATATAAAAGGTGGCTGATCGTTTTGCCGTAACATTTATATCCGCATCCAGTTCTATTTAGCATATCAGATAGAGGTGACAGTGCCAAGCAGAAAAGGAGTGGAGAGAGCGTGTCTCCCTGGAATATTCCTCTTCTAATGGGGATGTCTTTGGTTTTCATGAGTCCCTCTTTTGTTTGGAGGTGTAGGACTATTTGCCATTTATTCATAGAGTGCTCTATGAATTTTATGATTGTTGGTGCTACTTTGTTAATGACTAGTGTTTCGAGGATCCATGTGTGGGGGATGCTATCAAACGCCTTTTTGTAGTCAATCCAGGCCATACTGAGGCCTTTCTTCTTTCTGTGGCTGTCTTCAGTTACGGCTTTATTAATCATTAGTTGATCTTTACAGCCATATGAGCCTTTGCGGCATCCTTTCTACTCTTCTGGGAACAGTTTGTTTTCGTCCAGGTGCTTGTTCAGCCTTTGCGATATCACTGCAGTAAATGCCTTGAACATAGTAGGGAGGCAGGTTATTGGTCTGTAGTTTTCTGGTTTTGCTGTTTCATTTGATTTGGGAATTAAGATGGTTTTCCCCTTCGTGAGCCATTCAGGCATTGTCTCTGGCTCTGCTAGTATGCTGTTAAAGTTTTCAGCCAGCTTTTTGTGCATTCCTGTTAGATATTTCAACCAGAAGTTGGGGATCTTGTCATGGCCAGGTGCCTTCCACTTGCTTAGTTTTTGCAGTGCCTGCGTGACCTCTTCAGTTGTTATGGGGGTCCAAAGTTGTTCAGATGCCGAGTTTGTTATTTTGATACTCCTTTTTTTAGGCTGTTCGTTCGCCGACCAAATTTCTCTCCAGAATTCTTCCAATTCTTCTGCCGTTGGTGCTGCAGTGACTTCTATTTTATTTTTTCCCAGTTCTTGGTAGAACTTTTTGGGGTTGGAGTTGAACTTTTTGTTCTGTTCAAAGAAGCGTTGGCGTTTCTCGTACCGGCGGATCGTTTGAGCTTTGGCAAGGATATCTTGCTTCAGCTCTTCTTTTATCTCCGGCAAATCTTTTTCTGTGATGTTATATTTGCGGAGCATTTTTGTTCTCTTTTTGTTGCTCAGTAGCGTTGATTGTTTGCTGATTTCATTAAGAATCGACAGGTCTTTTCTAATTTTTTAAATTTTTATTTTGTTTTGGATGTTTATTATTATTATTATTATTATTATTATTATTATTATTATTATTATTATTATTATTATTATTCAGTAGTTTTATTTTTATAGCGTGTTTTCACTTCACTACCGAGCACACCGCTGTGTGCCTTGGGTATGTGCTGCGATTTGTTGTGATGCTCTAATGGTTACTGTATTGAAATTGTTTTGCGTAGGATGCGTGCAGTGCCTAGTAGTGCAATTTTCTGTATGTTATATATATTTGTAAGTCCTGGTGTTTTTGTTATGTTTCTGTCTAAATATTTTTTTATCATACCTAATGCGCCTACTATGATAGGAATTGTTTCTGTTTTTAGATTCCACATTCGAGTTACCTCTATTTCCAGGTCTTTGTATTTTGAAAGTTTCTCCATTTCTTTTAGAGACACGTTGTCATCTGCTGGTATTGATACATCAATTAGAAAGCATTTTTTTCTTCATGATCTCTGACAACTATATCTGGCCTATTGGCCTTAATTTCTTTATCTGTGTATATTGGCATATCTCAGAGTATGGTTGCTTGCTCATTTTCTGTGACCTTTTCTGGTGTGTGCCTATACCATCTTTTTCTGTTGTTATTTCATAATGTTGGCATAGCTTCCAATGTATGTAGGTCCCAACTCTGTCGTGTCTGTGAATATATTCCTTCTTAGCCAGGACTGGGCAGCCAGAGATAAAATGATTTATTGTTTCTTGTCCATCTCCACATATTCTGCAGTAACTTGTTATGTTTCTTTTCAGTATGTGTTTTTGGCAATTTCTAGTGGGGAGGCTTTGGTCTTGTGCTGCTATTAAAAATCCCTCCGTCTCTGCTTTGAGTCCTGAGCTTCTCAACCATTGCTGAGATTTTTCTCTGTCTATTTCTTTTGCATTTAGTTTAGTCAAGTATTTGCCATGAAGGGGCTTTTCTTGCCATCGTTTTATCACGGTCCGTTGCTGTTCTAGTTTTATTATTATTATTATTATTATTATTATTATTATTATTATTATTATTATATTATTATTATTCAGGTCACTGCCTGGAATCGAACTCGGAATCTTGGGGTTAGTAGACCGTTCTCTTAACCACTACGCCATATACCCAAGGCACACAGCGGTGCGCTCGGTAGTGAAGTGAAAGCACGCTATAAAAATAAAACTACTGAATAATAATAATAATAATAATAATAATAATAATAATAATAATAATCATAATAATAACAACAACAACAACAACAACAACAACAACAACAACAACAACAATAATAATAATAATAACCCCAAGATTTCGAATTCGATTCCTGGTAATGACAAACAAGATGAGGACAAACATCCGTCAAATGTAAATAATGTAAATAATGAAAATACGCCGTGTATCTTAAAGAAATTTTTCAGGCTCTGTTTAAGCGTTATATAGATTTCAATATATTACCCGCTTTCATAATGCATGAGTCAATTCAATCAATAATAAAAAGACACTTGTACCCGAGGTGCGACGTAGAGTAATTGAGACTTTGTCTGCGTAATTGCGAAGTAAACTAGTCACATCGTCACGCGCCCATTTGTATTGTTTTTCTCTGTATCCTGTATACAGCTCTGACGTGTGTTGTCATAGATAAATCCTAAATTGTTGCTACTTAGTTTCCGTTCCCACTTCAGTATGAAAAAACAGCACTCCCTCTCCTTGGAAACTCGGTTATTTTTTTAATCGCTCACAGAAACGAGAATTTATTATTATTATTACCATTATTATTATTATTATTATTATTATTATTATTATTATTATTATTATTATTATTATTATCATCATCATCATCATCATCATCATCATTATTATTATTATTATTATTATTATTATTATTATTATTATTATTATTATTATTATTATTATTGTTGTTGTTGTTATTATTATTATTATTACTTTCTCTTTAACACAGGTTTTGTCGGAGCTCCTGGAGTTTTGCATACGTAACGGACTTACTACATGCAGCCTACAGTACCATGCAATTCGTTCTTTTCAGCTATCTAATACTTCACTGATTATTCTGGCGTGCCAGGGAGGTAAACCTTTTGTAACAGTTCAATTGGGCACTCTATTTTACTCCTGATCCGGCATTCAATTACCGTTCAGTTTGCCTCCTTATCCCATCTTCTTCTCTGCGTCTGGCTTTGTTTACAAGCAGTCTCTGGATGACGACCGGGCCTACGCTGTTTAATCACAGGGCACCTGTCGGTTGAAAAGCTTTCACTTTTGGTTCCAGCCTCTTTAACACTATTATTTGATACATTTGTATAAAACATTTTCACTCAACATTGAGCTTTATGCTCTAAGGTTAGCCACCAACCGGTATTTTTATCGAGACGCCATCTCTAGTAAGATTGTCAACCAAGGCTGCAAAGCTCTTACTACCCATAAGTTAGGTCTGTTCCCTTCGATTGTTATTATTATTATTATTATTATTATTATTATTATTATTATTATTATTATTATTATTATCATTACTGTGAAGTCACGGAAACTTGGTGCTCCGTAAGTTGAAAAAGTGTTTGCAATCTTTTGAGCCTTCTAAGCCCCCATCTTTCCATTTCTATTGTTACCATTACATTTCTGAGATTGTCTGGACTGCGCAGATAGTAATTTTGTGTAGAAACACCCGCTGTTTTACAGGGGTTGCACTTCAATATTTTAAAAATTTTAACTGCTTTCTGTGAAAACAAATATTTTACAATTTTATGTAATTTAAAGATGGCTGATAAAGAAGCCATCATAATGTTCACAAAGGAACGCGTTCCTTGTCGGGAAAAATGGAGAACGAGGAAAGAATTGAGAGTATGAATACGGAATAGCCTAAACTTAATGACGTCACTGAGTCGAAAACTGTTCCGACCGTCAAAGCTTTCGGTGTCGACAGCGAGAACAACGGCAACAGCAGCAGCAGTGACAGTAACAATAACAACAACAGCAACAACAATAACAATAATAACAGCAACAACGATACGAAAGAAAAGAATCATAAAAACGCAAATATAGACTTTGCGTCAGCGGCGGTAAATATGGAAAGTTTCCACATAGATGAAGAAGAATTAAAATTGGCAAGAAAGATTGTAAAAAGAGATGGAAGAAGGGTAGCTCTAAACCCTCAATCCGACGTGATAGAAAATATCGCAAGATGCATACCATTGCATCGGAGTCAAGTCTCGGCGGGTGGAAAATGCTCGTGAGAGCAAAGTACAAAAATGCCTTGGGCGTGTGTGGGAACAAAAGATCCACATCACTCGAGGAAAGAAGTTTGGAACTACTGAGAGGAGATTTGGGATGGAAGAAGAAGCTAGACGTAATTCCGCACCCACTTTGAGGAACGGTAACTTTTTCTTAATCCTCAGCTATCACGGCCAACGCCTTGCCAAGATTAGGGTACTGAATGTGCCGCCAGAAATATCCATTACCTGGTTATGGCGGCCGTCTTGGCAGGTTTAGAAAATGACGAAGTCACAATATTGGAGGCCAAGAAACTACCTAAGCAAAACTGGTTAGGTATAGGTATGGAACTGACCTTGCAATGCAAGCAAGACCATACAAACCAGCTGCCCGATATAATAGATCTCCCGAATGGTACTCCCTCTGTGTTCGTGGAAAGTAGAAAGCCAAGTTGCCACAAATGTGGATCTGTAAATCACTTAAAGGATTTATGCCCTGAAACAAGGAAAAATAAAGTTTCACTACTGCCAACTGACAAACACCACAAGTGCTCCAGACTCCTACACTCACTCCCACACTCACGCTCACACCCACTCTCAAACCAAGACAAAGAAGGAGTCTGCCCCCAGTTGCCACGGAAAAGCAAGTTTCTCCTGAGCTGGATCACAGTGACAAAAGGAGATAGGCGAAAGAGGAGGAGCGTATATAGCTCTACTCCAAGAAATCAACAAAAACTTATTCTGAAACTACAACTGCAACACAATTCATAACCACTCCAACAAAAATAACAAGAACAAGGTCAACAACTTCAAAAACAGCAACATCATCAACAGCATGAAATCCCAGAAACACAGAAACAACCAATTACAGAACTTCAGAAATAGTCATCAGTCTGTAGACGAAATGTATCCATCAATTTCACTGTTCTGAAAAAGTATAACAGTGAACTGATGGATTTTGTAAGTCAAAGCAAAGACAAAATAGAGACAGAGGGAAAGGAATTTGAGGATTTCATCCTCAAAAGCCCCAAGGGCAGACTTTTAATTCAAACGTCGTCGGGCGGTTATAAAACTATAATAGAAAAATTCCCAGATGGTGTGGGTTTTTTTAAAAAGGCTGTTGGAAGGGCCTTTTAAAAACTTTTCGCCAGTAGAGAAGCTCGGAACTTCCAGGTTTCTCGAAAATCAAGGTAACCTCCTCATTTTCCTTCTCCGACAAGCATAGCTGTGCTGAGAATGGTGTGTGCGAATGTGCGTGGCCTGGGGTCAGCTTGGAAGCAAGGTCACTTGCTCAACAATCACAGGTCACTTGATTTGGATGTGGCTACCATTAGTGAAACAAGGATTCCGGAAAACATGCTCTAGTAACCATTTTCGAGGACTATGCGGTATTCTCATCTTGTAGTCTATCGGGAGCGGGTAGCGGTGTAGCAGTGCTACTCCTGAAATCTTTATATCTAAAAGTACGGACTATCTTCCTGGAACCGGATGGTAGGGTGGTGGTCCTGGATGTGAATGGGAACGAAGGTGGAACATTTAGATTGGTGGCGGTTTATACCCCAAAGGGGCTGGAAAGTCAAATTTATTCAGGCGTCTAGAAACATTCTTGGGAACACCTCGCACTTTAGTACTAGTGGGGGACTGGTATAGTATTTTGGACGCACGGAAGAACTATGTGGATTTAGTCCATAGTAGAAGGGGAAATAAAAGCCTCGAAAACCTGCTCAGGACTTTCCAGCCTTCTGACAGGTACCGACTGGATTTTCCTGATGTGCCAGTGTGGACATGGAGCAACCACAGCTGGTGATCCAGATCATATTTAGATTGCGCATTTGTCAGGTCAAAGGGTAGGGATAGCATAGGTTGTCCACAATTTAAATTGGTCGGCTACACAGATCACAAATTTGTGATATGCTCAGTCGATTTAGATAGGACACATAGACAGGGACCCAGTTACTGGAAGTGAATGCGTCCTTACCGGCTCGCAAAGACTACAGAGCCCAGATTAGCGAACTAGCTAAGCGGCAGTTGACGGGAGCTAGTGTCAGCAGCCGGTGGTGAATCGCTTTGAAGAGAGTGATTTCAGTAGAATCGATAGCGTTTAGCAAAGATTTAGCAATAGCTAGAAATAGATTAGAGGGAGAACTAGTAAGCAAACTAGAAGAGGCTATTAGTAAAGGCATCGCGACCGACGTGTTAGAGGCGGGAATGACCCTTGATCATTTCTTTGGGGCGAAACACGAAGGGAGCGTTGTCAGAGCTAAGGCTCGTGCGCTAAAATACGAAGGAACTAAAGCCGTCCGATGGGCCCGATCGATAGAGACGTGACGTGGAAACAAAACCACCAAGTCTTTGACGGATAAGGAAGCGCGCTACTCGGTTCTGAGCAGATGCGTGCGGCTTTCCAGCAGCACTTTGTGCGGTTGTTTGGGGAGAATGATGGGTCGACAAAGGTAGCGAACTTTAGTTTACTAGACAGCCTACCACGGCTCTCGGTGACGGGCGCGAGATTCTGCGAAAAGCCGATTACAACCTCTGGAATACGGTAGGCGGTGAGCGATTGCACAAGTCACAAATCTTCTGGTTTGGATGGTCTGCCCTACGAAATCTATGTTTTCATACCCGATTTGTTTGGCAGCCTCTTGGCAGATGTCTACAGTAACCGGCAGTAGAACGGGAGAATTCCTAGTGCTGTTAGCCGAGATGTGGTAACAACGCTGAGAAAGAACACCGACAGTGGGCACATGCTAGGGAATTTTCGGTCCATAACTCTGCTTGACGCAGAGTTTAAGATTTTGGCCAAGGTGTTAGCGAAAAGGTTGGCGCTTGTCGTTGGTAGTCTGGTCAGGGAGATGCAAACGTGCGCAATTCCGAGCAGGCCTATCCATGACAACTTCCACCTTATACGATACATCGTCGTGTGGGCTGGGGCTAAAGCTGGCTTCGGTGGGGCCTTGATCAATTTAGATCAGTTGAAAACTTTCGATAGCATAGACCATCGCTACTTGGAAGCCGTCCTTAAAGCGGCCAGTTTCGAACACGTTTTCAGAGGCTGGATTGCTGCAATACACAGCGGCACCTGCCCGGTGGTCAAAGTAATTGGCCACCTATCGGAACCGTTTAGTATCGCACGTTCAGTCCGTCAGGGCTGCACGTTATCAACTCTTCTGAATGTGCTGGCTCTCAATCCACTGCTGTGGGAGTTGGAATAGTTAAGAGGCCTCCCTTTCAAAATTGGACTCGGGAGGGCAGTGTCTACATGCACGGACCGTCACCGTCATGGTTTCGGACGCCTCCGAAATGGAGGCGGTCGGCTCCAATGTAAAGGAATATGAGTCGGTTGCAGGGGCTAAAATCAATGCCGACAAGTCAGTGGGATTGCGACTGAGCTCCTGGAAAGGTAGATCGATGCCGTCGGACGCTGGACTGACGGACCAGTTAAACTGCTCGGGGTCTGGTTTAGTCCTGACCTCCATTTAGATAATAATTAGGAAGAGGTAACGAACATGGTGACCTTTCTTACCCAAAAATGGACAGAGAGGAAGTTGTCCTTGAAATGTCGGGCAGAGGTTGCGAATGCCTACGATGCCTATGTCACCTGGCACTTACAATGTCATCAGGTTCTCACTGTCCTCTGCAAGTCGGGCAATAGGATCAATGAATGTTCCACTTTAGATATTTACAGGGGGTTCTTAGCGGGAAAGTGCGACGATGACCTCGGGCAGACCTTAGGCGTCGACGAAGACGAACTGGCAAGTCTATTCCAGAAGACTTTCCGGTCGGAGACTATTATGGATAATTTCCAGGCATGGATATGCAGTAGTTGAGTGGTTATTGTTGTTGTTGTTGTTGTTGTTGTTGTTGTTGTTATTATTATTATTATTCAATGAGAGAAAAGTACACAGAATCAAAGTGACGCAGGGGTGAAAATATATGATACACAATATGCCAGTAACGACTACCCGTCTGATTAGTGTACACCAGGAATATACATCACAACCATATGTGTGCAACATGATAACCTTATATCAAGATACACAGTGCATTACCTTGCCGGTGGGGCTCAGTTAGAATTTTCTTCAGGTTGAGTACCACATCCCGCTCAAAGAGCATCTGAATAGACGTTGTTTAAGGACGATGAATGAAACTCCCATGTTTCCAGAGGTGAATTATTCAGACCCCAAATAATTCCTTTCAACATATGGTTATGCTGTTCCCCCATTACTCTTGCTCATGAACAGAGATACACTTACCGTCATCCACTAGGAGACTTGTTCAACTGGTTACGGTCGAGCAACTAACAAGTAAATTTGTGGTATTGAGCAAATTATTTGCTGTAGACCAGATTAACAATTAAGATAGAAGCCATAAAAGTCACTGCCTCGTATTGCATCAGGGAATTCATTATTATCATTAAGATACTTAGCAACATTTTCTCTGTCTCTACGTTCTGAGTTCAAATTCCGCCGAGGTCGACTTTGCCTTTCATCCTTTCGGGGTTGATGTAATAAATACCAGTGAAACACTGGGGTCGATGTAATCGACTTGTCCTCTCCCGCAAAATTTCAGGCCTTGTGCGTTTAGTAGAAAGGAATAGGCGACGAGCTGGCAGAAACGTTAGCACGCCGGGCGAAATGCGTAACCGTATTTCGTCTGCCGTTACGTTCTGAGTTCAAATTCCGCCGAGGTCGACTTTGCCTTTCATCCTTTCGGGATCGATAAATTAAGTCCCAGTTACGCACTGGGGTCGATGTATTCGACTTAATCCGTTTGTCTGTCCTTGTTTATCCTCTCTGTGTTTAGCCCCTTGTGGGTAGTAAAGAAATAGGTATTTCGTCTGCCGTTACATTCTGAGTTCAAATTCCGCCAAGGTCGACTTTGCCTTTCATCCTTTCAGGGTCGATTAAATAAGTACCAGTTACGCAATGGGGTCGATATAATCGCCTTAATCCGTTTGTCTGTCCTTGTTTGTCCTTTCTGTGTTGAGCCCCTTGTAGGTAGTAAAGAAATAGGTATTACGCCCATCCGCCCGTCACTACGTTCTGAGTTCAAATTCCGCTGAGGTCGACTTTGCCTTTCATCCTTTCGAGATTGATGAAATGAGTACTAGTTGTGCACTATCCCCCTCCTCCAAAATTTCTGGCCTTGTGTCTATCAGATAGGGTTATTATTGTTGTTGTTGATGATGATAATTTATATTCTGTTTGTGTTGTGGTGGTAGTTATCTTTTGATCAATTTGTTTGTTAAAGAGCCAATTAGAATCAATGTGCCCGTGTCGTTATTCAGTTTATTTATAGTAAAAATGCAGTGATGCATATCATTAAAATGGTCCTAACTCAAATTTTCTCAGGCGTTTTCAGTAATAACTTACTGATGTATATCAAAGACGTTTGTAACACTTAAATTGTTTTGAACGTCTATATTTTTGTACAATGTCTTGAAATGTTAAGTTAACATATAAGAATTCGTTGAAATCGCCTAGAATTATTTTTGTAGTTTGCTAATGCTGTTTGATGAAAATAAAAGGCATTGTGCTATAGTAATGAGTAGAATTATCATTGAAGTATTTAGTCCACTTATAGACGCCACTTGTTATGTACTGTGCTGAAAAGTTCCTGGCTTTGGGTAAAAGAAAATACAGGAGGATCAGTTAATTATGATTTTATCCAATATATTCCCCTCTCAGATTCACACACTTATTGCAGTGGTCCTTCAGTTTTCTAAGTCCTGTAAAAGAACTCGGAAGATTGGGCCTCCAACCAGGCCTTTCGCGATACTTTTAAAGCCAGGAACTTTTCAGTACCCCACAAATACCTCAGTAACATACGATGGAAAGCCACTAGAATTTTCTCCCTCTAATTTGAATCATACAAACATCAAATGTTAACAAATTCCATTGAGAGAGCAAGCAGCATTGTCATTGAATATCCTCAAGCCATGTATTTGTCTCTTTTGTTAATAAATTCTTTTTTCTTTTCGCATCAACTAACTCGAATAAATTTTATTTCTACAATAAAATCTACCTGTTTTGTCTCATAACATCAACTGTTTGCTTCTTTCAATAAATTCCAACAATTTGCTCGTTTATGTCTCTGATGACAAACTGAATCTCCATGTTCTGCTACATTGTTTAATACATCGAATGCTGTCCGAACAGTTATGAGTGTAAAATTCATAACATCTAACTCCAAACAGTACTCTCCTCAAACTGAAAAAGCACCTCAACTCAAACAGTGAATGCCCTATAATGAGTTAACATTTACATTCATGCTCTTTCTTATCAAACCAAAATATTGGTGTATCATCCTCAATAGATTTAAATGCAAATATATATAATTATAGCCGTAATATAATGAAACTCTCGCTATTAAACACGGGAGATTTTTCCATTGGGAATTTCTCACTTATTTTCGACTACATAATCCCTTGATTATCGCGGGTATTACGTTCCAAAACACCCCGCGATAGGTGAAAATCCGCGAAGTAGAAACAGTACTGTACAGTATATTTAAAAAAATTATTTTTATAATTTGTATATATATATTTTATTATAAACGAAAAACAACGCCACGGAGGAATCGACGTAAGCTTAAATAATAAACCGCGATATGGCGAGGGATTGCTGTATTATAGACACCTTATTTACGCAAAACTTGTTCCAACTTCTCTTCAAAGGCACAGAACTAAAACGATGGGCCGATGTAGATGTTCGCCAGATTCCAACGCGTTTGTTCCCAAACTTTGGTTAATTACCAAAACAGGAGTAATAATTACATTTGACTCGTGTAATAGGAATCCATATTCATATGCAACTCCCCAATTTAGCACGAGGTGGACACCATTTTTTTTTTACCAACACAAGGTCCACATACTCTCACATATGTATGTACATAAGGCACAAAGCCTGAAATTTGTGGGCGGGAACTGCTTAATACAGTTGCGGCCAAAATGTTCAGAACGGCAATGTTTTCGTCAGAAAAGTAGGTATAAGTTTTTATCAAAGTTGTTTTAATTTTATAATTTTCACACGCAATAAATCCAATATTATTTGTTATTGTCTGAGATTTTGGTGTAATTTGAGAGGATAATACAAAAGTTATGGATGATTTAGTGATTTATTGCAAAACCCATGGTGGCCAAAATGATCAGAACGGTTGCTTTTACTCCGTGATTTAGTATATTTAACCGGCGAGCTCTAATGTTTTGAATTTGTTTACGTGACGGTTCGTTTACTAAACATTAGTTAGAATATCTGCAGTGTACTTTGTTAATATAATGCCACTTACTCCGTTACCAATTCGTCAGCAGATTATTAAGCTTCGAAAGAAGCATAATTTAAGTATTGGGTCTATTGCAAAGATTGTTAACAAGTCAAAAAGTGTTGTTCACGGTATTCTTCAGGTCTGCGATGATTGTGGTTCGTGTGAAGCAAGAAAGTCTACAGGTAGGCCAAGAAAAACGACCAAGAGAGAAGATCGTGCTATGGTAAAGTTGGTTAAAAAGGACAGATTTAAAACTACTGCTGCTGTTTCTCGGGAAATGATCAGTGTACTGAAGAAAACTTTATCTCGAAAAACTGTGTCTTGTCGTTTAGTTGAACATGACCTACAAGCAATAGCACCTGCAGTGAAGCCACTGATCAGCCCCAAGAATAAAAAGTGTCGTCTTACCTTTGCAACCGAACATGTGTTGTGTTCTCAAGAAAAATGGCAAACTGTGCATTTCAGTGATGAATCTAAGTTTATGTTATTTGGCTCAGATAGGAAAAGGTACGTTCGTCGAAAAGTAGGTGAAAAATTGTCGCCTAAATGCTATAAGACTAGTGTTAAATTCGGTGGAGGAAGTGTCATGGTTTGGGGGATGATATCTAGAGATGGTGTGGGCCCATTGGTGCGATTACATGGAAAGGTAAATGCAGGAGTTTATAAACAACTTGTAAAAGATTATGTCTTGCCTGTGCTGAGAAATTCAACTAAGCGACCACCCATATTCATGCAGGACAATGCCCCATGTCACAAGGCTAAGGTGGTCGTGAACTTCCTCAAGGCTGAAAAGGTTATTGTTATGGATTGGCCTGCTCAAAGCCCAGATCTCAATCCTATTGAAAATGTGTGGAATATTCTAGGAGAATGTTCGAAAGCCAGAAATCCTAAAACAACCGAGCAATTATGGAATGCCCTTCAAGAAGAATGGAATAAGATCACCCAGCAAGAAATTGAAAATTTTATTTCCTCATACAGTCGAAGATGTCAAAGTGTGATTAAAGCTAAAGGGCTTCACACTAAATATTAAATAATTCCAGTATTCTCTGTCATTTTTGATTATTTTGTTATTTTTTCAACCGTTCTGATCATTTTGGCCGCCATGGGTTTTGCAGTAAATCACTAAATCATCCATAACTTTTGTATTATCCTCTCAAATTACACCAAACTCTCAGAAAATAACAATTAATATTGTATTTATTGTCTGTGAAAATTATAGAATATAAAACAACTGTGATAAAAACTTATACCTACTTTTCTGACGAAAACATTGCCGTTCTGAACATTTTGGCCGCAACTGAACATAAAATTCAACACCTGAAATTTGAGGGAGGGAGCTACTCAACTGATACTTGTTTCATCGACTCCAAAATGATTAAAAGCAAAGTCGACCTCGGCAGAATTTGAACTTAGAACGTAAAGACGGACGAAATGACGCTACACATTTCGTCTGACATGCCAACGATTTTATCGGCTCACCGACTTATATATAACACACTAATGTACCATAACAACATACACCTTGTGCACACACACACACACACATTCAAATCTACGGACACCTTCGAGAGCACACCCATTGTCCTCAACCAGCCTGCACCTGAATTTTTTTCTTAACCTATTGTCCAAAAGCCTGCATACACGTATAGATCTTTATCGTTTATTTGTTTCAGTCATGAGACTGCGGCCATAGCGGGTCACGCAGCACCTTGCAGAATTTTTAGTCGAATGAATCGACTCCAGTTTCTACTTCTTTATTTATTTATTTATTTATTTATTTTGTTAAGCCTGGTATTTATTCTAACGAAATTTGTGTCTAACGCAGACACACACACACACACACACGCACACACACACACACACACACACACATACATACACACAGACAGATAGATAGATAGATAGATAGATAGATAGATAGATAGATAGATAGATAGATAGATAGATAGATAGATAGATAGATAGATAGATAGGTAAACGATGAGCTTCTTTCAGTTTCTGTCTACCAAATCCACTCACAAGGCTTTAGCCCGAGGCTACAGTAGACGACACTTGCCCAAGGTTCTGTGAAGTGGGACTGAACTCGGAACCATGTGATCGAGAAGCAAACTTCTTACCACACGGCTACACTTGCACATAAATACATAAATACACACACATAAATACAGACACGCACACACACACACACGCACACACACACATGCACACTCTTGCACATGCACATACATCTATAATAAACATTTTATACACACATACTAACAAGGCACATAAACTGTCACTACAGAGTTACAGTAACCATTAACGAACACACATCACACTCAAACACACACATATATATATATAACAGCTAAAATCTGTGACACTGGCAGAAACGTTAGCACGCCGGGCGAAATGCTTAGCAGTATTTCGTCTGCCGTTACGTTCTGAGTTCAAATTCCGCCGAGGTCGACTTTGCCTTTCATCCTTTCGGGGTCGATTAAATAAGTACCAGTTACGCACTGGGGTCGATATAATCGACTTAATCCGTTAGTCTGTCCTTGTTTGTACTCTCTGTATTTAGCCCCTTGTGGGTAGTAAAGAAATAGATATTTCGTCTGCCGCTACGTTCTGAGTTCAAATTCCACCGAGGTCGACTTTGCCTTTCATCCTTTCGGGGTCGATTAAATAAGTACCAGTCACGCACTGGGGTCGATATAATCGACTTAATCCGTTAGTCTGTCCTTGTTTGTACTCTCTGTATTTAGCCCCTTGTGGGTAGTAAAGAAATAGATATTTCGTCTGCCGCTACGTTCTGAGTTCAAATTCCACCGAGGTCGACTTTGCCTTTCATCCTTTCGGGGTCGATTAAATAAGTACCAGTCACGCACTGGGGTCGATATAATCGACTTAATCCGTTAGTCTGTCCTTGTTTGTACTCTCTGTATTTAGCCCCTTGTGGGTAGTAAAGACATAGATATTTCGTCTGCCGCTACGTTCTGAGTTCAAATTCCACCGAGGTCGACTTTGCCTTTCATCCTTTCGGGGTCGATAAATTAAGTACCAGTCACGCACTGGGGTCGATGTAATCGACTTAATCCGTTTGTCTGTCCTTGTTTGTCTTGTCCCTTGTGGGCAATAAAGAAATAAAAATCTGTGACACTGGACATATCTAGTCACCCATTCTATTCTGAACATGTGCATAAGTCTTTTATTCTTTCATTTGTTTCAGTCATTTGACTGCGGCCATGCTGGAGCACCACCTTCAGTCGAGCAAATCGACCCCAGGACTCACTCTTTGTAAGCCTGGTACTTATTCTATCGATCTCTTTTGCCGAACCGCTATGTTACGGGTACGTAAACACACCAGCATCGGTTGTCAAACGATGTTGGGGACAAACACACTCACACACACACACGCACTCACACACCCACACCCACACACATACACACACACACACACATACACACACACACACACACACACACACACACACACACACACACACACACACACACCACACACACATATATATATATATATATATATATATATATATATATACGACGGGCTTCTTCCAGTTTCTATCTACCAAATCCAAGGGTTCTGTTGGTCCGAGGGTATAGTAGAAAACACTTGCCCAAGGTGTTACGCCGTGGGATGAAACCCGGAACCATGTAGTTAGTAAACAAGCTACTTACCACACAGCCATTCCTGATGTGATTAATATAACTTTAATGATATGAAACCGGTTATTATCACTTGACCGGTGGAAACGGAAAAGTTCTGAATCAGACCTTCGCTTTAGGTGTGTGTGGGAGGATGTGTGTGTGCGTGTGCGCGCGTGTGTGTGTGTAAACCTCAAATTATTGAAGTAGTAAAATTATCAGAAAAACCATTCCTATTCATTTTTCAAATATCTATCAATAATATTTATCTATCTGTCTCCCTCTCGCTTCTCTCTCTCTCTCTCTCTCTCTGTTTATATATATATATTTATATATATATATATATTATATATATATATATATATAATATATATATATATATATATATATATGCGTGTGTGTGTATAACAAGCAAAGTAACTTGTTAGAAAATCTCTAAAAGAGATGAAAGTAGTAACTAAACCCAGGGCCGGATTTGTAGGGGTGCGGAGGGGGAAATTGCCACGGGTATCTAGATATAGGAGTGGGGCTGCTAGGAAGGGAATGTAGCACTCAATACAGGGAGCCCCTCCCCCCACCTCCTGGCAATCAGGCATGAAGAGGCTCTCTTTCAATATACAAAGGTATCTTGACTTCTTAAAAAATGTAATGGATTCTCTTTTATGATAAATACCCATAGATTTTGTCACTTTAGAGATACCAAATATTCCAATTAAAAAACAGTTTATACCCAGTCTCAAAACATAATTCCCAATGGAATTGTAGCAGGAAACAATAGAACACTCCTGAAAATGTATGTATGTATATATGCATGTTTGTATCTGTGTGTATATGTGCGTTTGTATGTGTGTGTGTAAGTATCAATGTATATAAAAATAAAGAGATTGATAGAAAATTTTATTGTCTCTAGGCCAAATTCCTTCTTTCAACGCTTGACTGAGCTTGACTGTGGCTTGACCAATAGCGGTTAAAGACACACACACACACACACACACACACACACACACACACACACACACAAGCATGTGCACATGTTCGAATATTTGCTACTACCACCGAGATCTGCACACACCTTTCGTCAGTTTTCCTGGCCGTTTGGTCTTGACAGCTTTCCGTAACTGCCTCAAAAATTTGGCATAGTACTCATTGATGGTATGGCCCTTTTGAAGATAGTCAAGAAAGACAATGCAATTTCCATCACAAAAATCTGAGGTCATCACCTTACCAGCAAATGAAACGACTTTGACCTTCTTGAGAGTATGTGAGGAGGGGGTGTTTTCACTGCATGGATTGCCCCTTTGTCTCTGGCTCAAAGTGGTGAACCCAACACTCATCCTGGTTTAGGAAACGTTCAAAGAAACCAGCTGGATCTGCTTCAAAATCTGCTTCAGATTCTCCTGTGATGCAATCAACGTGGTGCATTGTCCATCAGGCATCAGAAGATGTGCTACCTACTGAGCAGAAACCCCCGTCATGCCAAGTTCTCAACTCTCTCATAGTATACGCTAATAACATTGGCTATTTGATTTATTGTCAATCGCCTGTCATGTTGTGAATACAATCAATGTTTTTGTCGGTAGAAGCAGTTGCTAGACGTCCAGTCTTTGGGCCATTTCCAAGACTCTTCCTTAACCTTCCTAAATTCAGCTGCCCACCTTTGCACTGTTGATAAAGCTGTAGCAACCATGTCAGCATGAATATTGTTGGGGGCTAAACCTTTTTTCTACGGGTTCTTGATAACACCTTGATGCCAAATTTAATCCATTTTCAATAGATGTCGCTACAAGTTAGTTTTGAGGTATTCTTTGAACAGATAGATGTCAGTTTACTCGGAAAAAACAATGCGATTATTAATAATAGAGTTGAAATTAATGCATGCTAGATTTCACAGCTCTAAAATCACTCTTTCATAGTCAGCGTATGAACTTTTCAGCACACCCTCGTGTGTGTGTATGTGTGTGTGTGTGTGTGTGTGTGTGTGTGTGTGTGTGTGTAAGTATAAGAATATTTGTATATTGTTAACGTCAAAAGTATTTTATAAACTTTCAATATATATATATACGTCAAATGGCCCTAAGGTCACATACTCTCAGGAATGAATCATTGCAAGCAAGTACAGGTGGAGTCCCTGCTCAACCTCACCAATGCCTTTTTCATGGAGCAAGTTGTACTTAAGCCAACTAGGGCGAATAACATTCTGGATCTCTGCTTCACGAACAATATGGACATCATTCATGATGTGAAAGTGACACCGACATCAGTTTCGGATCACAACATAATAGAGCTGTCTATGTTTGGGCCAAAACTAACCAGAGACATACAGCCTAAAGGAAGCACCCGAAATCTCTCCAATCTGAACTTCCACAAAGCAGATTGGAAATCGATCCAAAAAGAGATCCTCAGAGAGGACTGCCCGGAATGTCTCTCCACACCAGACATTGACATGAAACTAGAATGTTTCATGTTTTCTGTGCAAGCCGTATGCCAGAAATATGTCCCAGAGCACAAGGCCAAAACAAATAGGAGCAAGATTCCAAGAGACAGGAAGATCCTCATGAGACGATGGACGAAGGTTGCAAATCGTCTCAACCAACATCCCAAAAGTAGCGAAACGTTCCGCCTAAAAACAACACTGATGGAGATCGAAAAAAGGCTGCAACAATCCTATGTGAAGGAGAAAGCAAACAAAGAAGCCTGGGTTATAAAAAACATTAAATCAAACCCAAAGGCCCTCTTTCATTACACGAAAGAAACAGTCTCAGTGCACTACAAGATAGGATCCCTCCTCCAAAAGGATGGCTCCCTCACAGACAGTCCAACTAAGATCAGTGAGATGCTGAATGACCAGTTCAAAAGTGTCTTTACCACCCCGTTGGAACACAGACAAGTAAACGAACCAGTGGACTTCTTTGCCGACTCACCTATAACCAGCGAGGCAGTTACAATAGAATGTATTGACATTAGCGAAAAAGATGTCCTACTAGCCATAGATGAAATGGATACAAACTCAGCTGCTGGTCCAGATGGTTTCCCAGCCATCCTCCTCAAAGCGTGTAAGCATGCCCTGGCAAAACTCCTCAAGATTCTCTTCCAGAGCTTTCTTGCGAATGGCAAACTGCCAAGCAAGCTGATGGAGGGAATAATATGCCCAATACATAAAGGGGGAAGTAGAGCAGATGCCAAAAACTATAGGCCTATCTCTCTGACTTCACACATCAGCAAAGTCATGGAAAGGATAGTCAGAAAGAAACTAATCGCATTCCTTGAGGAAAATAACTTGCTGAGTGATACCCAGCATGGTTTTCGACCAGGTAGGAGCTGCCTGACCCAGCTCTTACAACATTATGACTGGGTGTTGAGGCAGTTACTCAACAAATCAAATGTGAACGTAATCTACCTTGATTTTGCAAAAGCTTTTGACAAGGTGGATCATGGTATGATATGCCACAAACTACGTAACCTCGGCATAGCTGGAAAACTTGGAGTGTGGTCGCATGACTTCCTGAAAGATAGGAGTCAGGCAGTAGTGGTTAATGGAGCCACCTCTATGAACACACAAATAGTGAGCGGTGTTCCACAGGGCACTGTCTTGGGACCACTGCTTTTTATAGTGGCCCTCTCAGATATGCCCTCAAATGCCCGGATAGCCACTCTGGCCAGCTATGCAGACGATACGAAAGTCTCGCAGAAAATACAGAACCCCAGCGATGTTGCACACCTGCAGCAGGAGTTGGACTCAATCTACAGATGGGCTGGGGATAATAATATGCAGTTTAATGCTGAAAAATTCCAGGCCCTGCGCTACCAGCATCCAGAACTGAATATTAAACTTACAGGATACACCGGTCCACAGGAAATTTCAATCCCAGAGCCTAAGTCTGTGAGGGACCTGGGTATCGACATGAGTGATGATACCTCTTTCCAAGTGCACATTACCAGGATGGCGACAAAGTGCAGACGACTGGCTGGGTGGATCCTAAGAACATTCAGAACCAGAGATAAGGAAACCATGATGGTCCTCTGGCGGACATTCGTCCTCAGCCGCCTGGATTACTGCTCACAGCTATGGTCACTCACCAGTGTAAAATTAACAGCGGACCTTGAAGCAATCCAGAGAATATTCACAAAGAAGATCGTCTCTTTGCAACAGCTCAGCTACTGGGAAAGGTTGAAACAGCTAAGACTCTACTCCCTGGAGAGAAGACGGGGGAGGTATGTAGTAATATATGTCTGGAAGATCCTGGAAGGAATTGTGCCAAATTTTGGCATTGTAAGCTACACCAATGCTAGAACAAGACAACACTGCATAGTGCCAAAGATCCCAGCAATGCCATCACGCTTCAGGACCAGCTTCTGCAACAGCGTGGGTTTCAAGGGCCCAGAGCTTTTTAATATTCTCCCAAAGAGTTTGAGGAACTTGCACAAAGTAGATGTAGCGGTTTTTAAATCAAAGCTGGACATCTTCCTGTCAAGAGTCCCAGATGAACCTACCTCACGGCAAGAGGTGCAAATGAGAGTAGCTGTATCAAACTCCATTCTTCACCAAGTGTCACATATTAGACGAGGTTCGTCGTAATAACAGTGTAGCACAAAACGGCGGTGCATCAGCATGGCCGCAGCTCTGAGCTGAAACTAGAATATATATATAGTTCAAATTTACAGAAAATAAGAGTCGAAGAAAGATGAGGCAACAAGAAGCAGGTGTATTATTTTGACACTCGGAAAGAATAGAAAAGTGTTTGACGTTTCGAGCCTACGCTCTTCGACAGAAAGGATTGAGAGGAAAGAAACGGAGAGAGAACAAAAAAACGGAGTGAGAAAAGAAATGTGTAGGGAATAACGGTTCAAAATGATGAAATAAATGACCGAAAGAAAGAAGCTGAGTGAAAGGGAGATGATAATGGTGACCCGACTGAACTAGAATGCGCAAGCGCGTGTGTGTATGTGAGAATGGTGTGTGTGAGTGTGCATGCGTGAACGGGAGCGAGCGTATATGAATGTATGTGTGAATGAGCTTAAAATTATGTGGGCCATTGTGCGCGTATGGGAGCGTGTGGGTGTGTTTAAGTAACTTAGTGCTTGCATTTTGTGGAGTGACGCGCGTTTCGTGTATGTGTGTGTGAGTCTGTGTATAGTATGTGTGTGAGTTTATCGTGTG